>NC_045151.1:12026713-12326713 GCF_008831285.2 Nymphaea colorata | reverse complement strand
ATTTATTTTCCCTTCTGACCTGAGTCTTTGCAACTCTCCCGCACTCTCTCTACCGCCAATCTCACTCTCACTGTTTTTCCCCTCCCCCTCAACCAAGCACTCTCCCTCTTTATTTTGGGTCTCCTTTCACTCACAATGTGTGTCTCCCTCAGCCGAACCAGCTTCCTCACTACCGGATGCCCTATTCTCACGGCAAACCTTTCTTTTGATCTCTCTTCCACTGATTCTCATCATATTTATTGCTGTTTGGTTGGATTTCAGTTAGGGAAGTCCGTTCCCCCTCTTACCAGCAATTAGGCCACGTTGTTGGCAATGGCAATGAGCAATCTTTGGTGTTGGCACTTAGTTGAACACTTGAGGTGGCTGTCGGGAGCACTACAATAGTTTGGACTCTAAGAGTGGGGTGAGCGAGGTCTTAAATTATTTAATATTTTCTGTTAGGGCATGTATAATTATTAATTGAGCATCTTAGACTTAAGATTTGATGAATTCGAATGCATGTTAGTGACGTTAATATTTTGGAAAAAGTCTAAGACTATTTTGAGAACGACGAGGATCTACGCATATAATTATATTTATAGCATGATCGGTTAATATTCGAAGCGACTAGGAAACATAGTAGAGATTTGATGCAGTTAAGAAGATTTAGGACCGTTTTAGGGAACTCATGGCGTATGCTATTGTTGATATGCATATCGTGTTGATTGTTGGGAAAGAGTATATATGTTGGGAAGACGCCTCAACTAAGAAAGCAAATGAGAACCATATCAGTGATTGGTTCAATCGAAAGCTTAGAACTTAAATCGTTTGGTCACAACCTTAAAGAGTTGGGAAGAGACTTATCGGAGGGCTTTATGGGCCGATACTATCCGTTGGCACCCTCTTGAGGTGATGACCTACACTTCAATGATTCTATTTCATACTTGTGTAGATTGTAAAGCAATGCGAGTAGGCAACTTATCGCTTGATTATATTTTCAGGTACATTGGGCACTTCAAGGAAGACCTTGAGCGACATGATTCGAAGCTCGAGGCATTTTGGCGACACATGATAGACGTGACAACATTCCAGGCAAATCCTCGCCTGATGTCAACTTTAGAATGTGTCCTTCAGAATCATTGGATCCTATGATTGTGTTGCGATTGAGTGAATGTATACATGTGATTGAATGATGATGTCATTGGTTTTGTTTTTAAAATTGCTACACAATTGCATGTGCATGCTAGTTATGATAACTGTTTATGACAGATGAGGTGGGGTATCGAGTCGAGTATCTCCTCGACCCTGATTGTGCATCAGAAAGCATCCTATAATAATAATTGCGTAGGACAACTACGAGCCAATCACGGATGGAGACTACTATCTGTGGTTTGGCTAAGTTTTGGAAGATGTAATTGATGTGTTTGATTAATGTGAATGTTGTAATATGTTTTGTATACATTGTTGTGGGATGATGCAAATGAATGAAATTGAAGAATAGATGTACCCGTAAAGTTATGATGACTAGTAAGAATGTTGACTATATGTGTTGCACTCATGTGGAGGCGTTTGGAGACGTGGGTGCATTTGTAAAGTGCACCA
Source organism: Nymphaea colorata (assembly GCF_008831285.2). Lineage (NCBI taxonomy): Eukaryota > Viridiplantae > Streptophyta > Magnoliopsida > Nymphaeales > Nymphaeaceae > Nymphaea > Nymphaea colorata. Next base: position 12,325,132 of record NC_045151.1, on the reverse strand, counting down.
ACCTCATGTGCTAGCCGGTGATTTTGTGAATGTTCTATCATAATGATAAGTAACAAACATTAATAGATGTGAGGCCAGTAGGTTATAGCAATGTGTTTGGGAGATGTCCCGCCCTCGCCATTGGTCTCGCTTGCTCGGAGCACAGGCGGTGCAGGGCCCCAGGATATCGTTGCGTTATGTGTTTGGAGCGTTGGGCTCCCGCCTTCTCAACGTGGCATCCTAGGGAAGGTTGAGTAACTCTCCTTAGAAATCACATATCCATGGATGAGTGCTCTACCATTAAACAGATCCGTATCGTTTCGAGCCACCACGGGGGTTGTCTCCCAACTGTAGGTCACCTGTGGTGTGCACGTGCCTGTGTTTGCACCTACGGGGACTATCAATTCACTAAAGCTAATGTAAATGAAAAGAATATGAATGAAGTGTATGTGAATTAAGTGAATATGCATAAAGTGAATGTGATTATTAAATGTGTTAATTGTGGTCATTGAGTGGTCTTTATATGTCGTGGTATATGTGAGGGGCTTCCAAGACAAGTCATGTGACTCCATGCTCCTATCAAGACATGATAGTGTTTTGTTATCATATTTGTTATATCTCAAATTTGAGCTCTTACCCTAGAAGGTTAGAGATTTATCTGGTATGTTTTGCCATACCATGAAAGCTAAGCCTTTTGTTGTTTCATTTTTCAGGTTTGGCGGACCCAGGGCACCTGGCTGATCAGATGGCTCTACTCACATCCTAGTGGGGAGGTTTTGGATCTATCGTAGTGTCGGCGCGTCATATCTTGTTTTTGTTAGGTATCAATGTTGTAGTTTTGGGGGCATTTTTTGTCATATGTGATATTAAGAAATGTGAAATAATTTTGTATGAATGGAATTTATTATGTAATGGAAAGTTTGCCGCATTGTCTTTGATTTGCATAGATACTTTCTTTTTTAATCGTTGTGTCATCGCACCTCCATGTTTTATGTTTTAACAAAGAAAAGAAAAAAATTATTTGAGGGTCAAAGGATTGGGGTGTGATAGCTTTGGTATTAGAGTTACGGAAAACCCCACTATGGATGTGAGTTATAGCCTATTTATGAAGCCGTGTTGCCTAGGTACATGCTACTTGATAGAACTTTTATTGTAGTTTTGATGTTACAATGCTATATATGTATAGGATGTGATTGATGTTTTGAGATATTGTGATGTTGCACCTTTGTGATTTGACTCAAAAGAGTTGGCATAAACCTTGTAGTGAGAATGACGGTTCTTGTTTATACAGATGGAGTACCAACGTAGGGGTAAGAAGCGAGTGGGGCCAGCTACAGAGACACATAGAGAGCCCAGTTTTTCCCATTCAGATGCGCATACACTATTGGATGATAGTACATCAAGGCAACCATTCGCCCAGACTAGTGTGAGTGTTCAAACCCACCCAATGCAGACCCCACGTGTGGATCAGCAGACTATACTGTTGATGACCTTGCAAACGCTGACCTCGCTAATATAGTTGATGGTCAGTAATCAGAGGAGTCATGCATTCCCCACATGAGACACCACTGCACCACCTAAGGAGAAGGCGACTTCGGTGTCATTCAAGTAGTTTATGTCAATGCAGCCGCTTGTCTTTACTGGAGATAACAACCCAAATGCGGCAGAGGAATAGATTGAAGAGGTTGAGCACATCTTTGAGCTTCTCAAGATGCCAGAAGGAGATAAAGTTAACTATGACTCGTATTTGTTGAAAGGTGATGCCAAATAGTGGTGGCATTCGACTCGTGAGATTTGGTTTGCAGGCCAACAGTCGATCTCATGGAAGCACTTCTGGGATTCGTTCTTTAACACTTACTTCCCAGCACATGCCAGAAACAAAAAGATGCAGGAATTCCTTGAGTTGCAATAAAACCATATGAACTTGGAAGAGTATGTAACTAAATATTGACACTTAGAGGTGTATTGCCCAAACCTCTATAAAATAGATGAAGCCAGAGCAGACAAGTTTGTACATGGTTTGCGCAACGGGCTACAAAGCAAGGTGATATCCAGCAAACCTCACAATTTCGATTTGGACAAGACAGTCACTATGGCTAGACGCATGGAAGAAAATTGGGCTAGGACTCAGAAGGACCATCACAAGATGACAAGCCAGCACACACATAATGGACGGATGCAGGCCAGACACCACAACTTTGCAGGCAGGGCAAAACCTTATGAGAAGCATGTTGATAGAGCATTCAGGCAGAACAAGCCTAACCACAATGACTCCACACAAGGGGCAGTGACTACTCCGACTCTACCGAGGTGTCCTACTTGCTCACGTGTGCACCTTGGGAAGCCGTGCTATCAAGAAACTGAAGCATGTTTACATTGTGGAAGAATGAGACACTTCATCAAAGATTACCCATCAATGCAAGTAAAAGAGTTGAAGAAGCCAGAGGCCGGTCCTTCTAGTGGTCAAAAAATGGCTGGACATGTCTATGCAACTATCGTGGAGGAGCTTCAGGCACACGATCTTATTGATGGTACATTACTTATTGGTTCACACATTGCTAGTGTGTTGTTTGATGCAGGGGCGATTCATTCTTTCATATCTAGTTGGTTTGCTACTTCATTAGAAGTGTCGGCTAAGACGATGTCGTATATCTTAAAAGTGGTCAGCCCTATGCATGCACAAGACTTGTGTAGCCAGTACCTACCTAATGTAGACGTGGAGATCTATCAACATCATTTACTGCACAATTGGTGATCATAAGTCCCAGTGGGTTCGATGTTATTCTTGGCATGGATTGACTATATACTCATTATGCTAATATAGATTACAGAAAGAAGCAGATACAATTGTTGACTCATGAGATGCAACTAGTGGAATTTCAAGCTCAAAAAGTCAGTCAAACTAATAAGATAATGGTTTCTGCACTAAAGGCTAAATGGTTATTAGAAAAGGGAAGTGTTGCATTCTTGGTCAACGTGTTGACCAGTGAGACTAAGCCAGTGAAGTTAAAGGATGTTGCCATTGTGAGTGAGTACCCCAATGTGTTCCCTAAAGAGCTACCGAGTTTCGCTCTAACACGAGAGGTTGAGTTCAAGATAGAGTTATTACCTGAGACAACTCCTATTTCTAAGGCACCATACTGTATGGCACCATCCGAGTTAAAAGAACTGAAGAAGCAATTACATGAACTCTTAGATAAGGGCTTCATTCGACTTAATGTGTCACCTTGGAGAACACATGTATTGTTTGTTAAGAAGAAGGATGGAACGATGCGTTTGTGCATAGATTACCACATGTTTAATCAAGTCACCATCAAGAATAAGTATCTACTTCCTATAAATGAATACTTGCTTGATCATATCAAGAATGTAAAAGTATTCACCAAAATTAATATGGGGATAGGTTATCATCAACTTTTGATACAGGAGGAAGATGTTGCTAAGACGGCCTTTCATACTCGATATGGGCACTACGAATTCAAGGTCATGCCATTCGGAATGACCGATGCTCCCACAACATTTATGGATCTCATGAATCAGATTTTTGAAGACTACTTGGATCAGTTTTTTATTGTTTTTGTGGATGATATTTTGGTGTATTTAGATAGTGAGGTGGAGCACAAAGATCACTTAAGGAGAATGTTGGGTATTTTCCATAAGCAAAAGTTATATGCTAAGTACTCAAAATGTGAATTTTAGCTACAGAAGTAAACTTCCTTGGTCATGCGATATCAAAAGATGGAGTTTCCATAGATCTGGCTAAGGTGTCAGCAGTATAGGACTAGAGGACACCACACAACGTAACTGAGGTTAGAAGCTTTTTGAGATTGGTAGGATATTATCATATGTTTATACAAGTCTTTTTGAAAATATCTACGTGCATGACTAAGCTATTAAGAAAAGGAGAGAAGTTTGTTTGGAATGAGGAGTGCGATAAGAGCTTCAAAACTTTAAAGGATAAGCTTACCACCGCTCCTATTTTTATGCTTCCATCAGGTCATTCTGGATTTGTGGTGTACACCGATGCATCGGGAATCAGTTATGATTGTGTATTGATGCAACATGGTCTTGTAGTGGCTTATGCTTCAAGACAATTGAAGACACATGAGAAGCACTACCCCACTAATGATTTGGAATTGAGAGCGGTAGTGTTCGCACTAAAGATTTGAAGACACTATCTCTATGGGGTAATATTTGAAGTGTTTACAGACCACAAGTCATTGAAGTACATATTCTCCCAAAAGGATCTCAATCTGAGGCAAAGAAGATGGATTGAATACTTAAGGGGCCGTTTGATGGATTGGAAACCTGGAATTGGAAAAATATTTCTGGAAATAAGTTTCCTGAAATAAAGAAATGAGAAAATCATTCTGATTCTCATTTTGATGTGTGTGTGATGACTGAGAAATAAATTTTCATAACATTATTTCATAGTTTGATGAAAAGGAAAAATATTTCCAGAATGGCAAGACCTCAACCGGAAAAAAAAGGCTTGAGATTTCTGGTATGCTTACTGAAGCTTACATCATGCAAACTAGGGAAAGACAAGTAGCTTCATCATATTTCTTACAAGCCTCTTCAAGTAAAAGGCGAGCTTGAATGGGGCCCAACATTACCTGCATTTTCCTGCATGATAAATTTCCAAATTAAAATTTAAACAAATGAGCACCACATAAACGATGATAGCAATCATAAACCATATCAGCACCAAATCTTAAACTCAGGTTCCACACAATAGAACTCGTTGCCAACAAACATCAATGTATAATAGTTGCAATACAAATAACGGAGCTTTTGCACAAAACAATAAAAAGGAAAGAAAGATCAAATAAGCCAATAGTATACCTTCCAGACTTGACAATCATTGGGAATATCATCAATTGGTGGATCATTTGGAAAATCTGTTGCATAATACTCCATGGAGCACATGTAGAAAAACATCCAATCTGGTCATTGTATTAAAAAGGAAACAATATAACATAAGAAAAGATTTGATGTACCATAAGGATGGACTCCAAAAGGGGAGATATTTAAACAGCCAAGCATGAAAATGATTCAAGCAAGAACATTACAACTGAGACAAAGGCAAAAAAAAAAAGAATTTATTATTGAGTTTCAGCTACAATACCTCCACATGGACTAATTCTCTTGTCCCAAAAATAACTTTTATCAATATTTCATGATGAACTATAGATGGTCCAATCATTTTCTCTGCTGGGCAACCTACAGAGAGCCCAGAGGTATTTCAAGACCCATTGTTCCACAACTGTCCCCTTTGATACAAGCCCATAAAATAGATATTTTCATGGAGAAAAAACTGATATAAAACAATAACGAACTAAGACAGGAAATTTTTACAAACACCTGAAGCATTAAAACATCTACACCACATTCAAGTCTACTGCAAGAAAATAGTTTGGGCATAAACGTTAAAACATGTCTATAGTGTTGAAATTCTAAAAGACCCTAAAGCAACATTGTAAGGGATTCGTATACTAAAGAGCTTGAAATAATATCAAGAATATGGGAGATGTATTTACATTTATTAGGCACTGATTTTTCAAAAGAGCTTGGATGAGGGTCACTAAGCATCAGACCGAAATACACCATGTTAATATGTTATTAGTGTAATTGAAGTATTAGCCTCAGTTTTGGTCCATATTCTCCTAATGTGAGACTCTTCAGATGTTCTTATGAAGAAGGACAATGTTGAATACAAGAAAAAACATGAAGTCTTTAATCTGAATGTATTTGCAAAATGCACTTACAATAGGAAAAATATATTTAGAGGGGGAAGAGGCAGGGAAAAATATAGCAAGCCATAGACTAGGCAGCTAGTGTTATGAAGTCTTAATGAAAATAATCTATTGAAGCATAAGAAAATAATGACAACGATGGTATATATTTGAAGAAAGCAAACCTTTTGAAAATTAGCATCAATTTAAAAATGAAAATGACAAAATAGCTTAAGTCTTCCATAAGGACAGACAGCTAAGCTCTTATATCATCAAGGAATCCAAATGCAGATACTAACCGAAGACAGATTATGTGGATGCAAGCCTCAATTGTTAATCTAGAAGGTAATAGCTGTAGCAACAAATGATATCAAAGCATAAATCGAACAACCACATAGAAGGCTTGCACTATGTAAACTTTATAATCCAATGAAGCATGGCAAGCACACGCAATTGAAATAATTGAAGATATAAGAATTCTCATAAATGACATAGTATGGCCATCATGTCAAACCAAATTAGATCAACTATTAAGTTTCAAGCAAGTACCTAACATGGTACTCCTTAATCCAAACCATACATCTCTCTGCTGGGAAATTCTTTGTTTACAATGTCTTTAGTAACAAATATAGTAATACAAACACTTTCTTTTTTCTTCATTAAGAATACAAACCCCCACCTTCTTTCCTTGTTGCTGGCATATATTTCTTATTAACTAAAACATGTGCTAGAAATTAAACCACCCTCCAACAACTGACAAATATGCTACTTCAAGTTATAAGAGAATAATTCAATCAAATTACAGATTTGCAGAAGAATTCCAAGGTCATTCAAGCACTGACAAAGAACATTTGAATAGAAATGACAAGTCAAGACACATTTTAGTTACCTTCACCAACAAAGTGTTTTTCCTGATTTTGATTTCACAATGACTCCCATAGATTTATGCATACGATCAAATTCAAGGATTGCAAACCGATGTTCCTGATGGATCCACCACTTGCAGCAACCTAACTACACATGCAAAGGAAGCCAAGAGAATTATGGTTAAATAGATAAGAAAATCATCTAATTGAAGGCCAAAAATTTGCCCACGTAAACGCCTACTACACCTGGCCATACAATGTGCAAATAGGGCTATGAATGTATAGAAAAGTTCCTTCATATGCAATCCATGACTAATGAAACCAGTAATACCAACACACAACTTTATGATTCAAGGAGTGAGAAAGTAGAAACAAAAAGCATCATGAACCGTATGGCCATCAATGGATGAACCTCATTAACAAACAAAAGAACAACAAACACCCATGGTCAGGAATGACCAACCTCGACTCTTAAAACCACAAAAGAAAAGGGGGAGACGAAGAGAAACCCCCTCCGCTACTCCAGAATCCTTATGAGGAAGATGAGAAGAGGCAGTGGCAAAGGATGAAGATGAGAAGAGGAAGATGAGGCAGCAACAGCGTGAGGCAGCGGTGGAAGACGAAGATGAGAAGAGGAAGACGAGGCAGCTGCCAAGGGCAAAGATGAGAAGAGGAAGACGAGGGGAGCCTGACGTGAAGAGCCCTAACGGGCAAAAAAATAATTCCAGAAACATGTTTTCAGCTCTCGCGGTGGAAACATTTTTACTAAAAAATCTTCCCGATTCCAACCTCAACGGTCTCAAAAAAAAATTTGCGTTTGATAAACCGAAAAAATTTTAAAATTTAAAATTTTTTTCTAGGCTACAGCAAATTTTTAGCCCATCAAATGGGCCCTAAAAGATTATGATTTCAAAATATCATATCGTCTACGAAAAACGAAATATGGTGGCTAATGCTTTGAAGACATGCTAAGGCAATGATATGCTCACTCTTGGGTATTGTTGCAAGATGTGATAGCATGACAACCTCACTTATGTGAGGAGAACAGAGCAACAATGACTGCCTTGATACGATATCCTTTGTTGGAGGAGCTTATCTTGAAGCAAAAGGAAGATCCTGATTTTGATAAAAATATGGAAGAAAGTAAGAAGGCAGTTTCTTCTTAGTATCAAGATTAAGACGGTTCACTATGGTTTTGACAAAGATTGTGGGTCCTTAGAGATGAAGGGGAGAATCGTCAGTTGCTTGATAAAGCTCCCAAATCTAAATTTTTGACACACCTTGACAATACAAAGATGTTTCAGGATATGAAACAAAATTATTAATGGCCTGGAATGAAGCGTGAAATTGCAGAATATGTGGCAAAATGCTTAGTTTGCTAGCGGGTCAATGCAGAGCATCAAAGGCTAGGAGGCCTGTTGCAGAGAATACATATTCTAGTGTGGAAATAAGAGGACATTACGATGGATTTCATGGTTGGTTTGCCACACACCAGGAGATAACATGATGCCATATGAGTGATTGTTGATCGACTTACGAAGTTTGCTCATTTTCTACCAATCAGAATCAATCAGTCATTGGAAAGTCTCACAGAGTTATATATTGGTGAGATAGTGAGATTAATGAAGTGCCAAAGTCTATTATCACAGATCGAGATCCATATTTTACCTTCACGTTTTGGGGGCAATTGCAAAAGACATTAGGTACCAAGCTTAAGCTGAGCACAGTGTTCTACTCCCAAACTGATGGGCAATCTGAGAGGACCATTCAGACCTTAGAGGACATGTTACGTGCTTGTGTTTTAGACTGGAAGGGAGAATGAGATAAACATGTTAAATTGGCAGACTTCACATATAATAACAATTATCACTCAAGTATCAGATGACACCTTTTGAGGCCTTTATGGGAGCCCATGCAGATCGCCAACTTGTTGGATTTCGACAAAGTACAATTGATAAGGAAAAGTTTATTGATGGTTCAGGGTAGACAAAAGAGTTATGCCGACATTCGACGCATAGAGTTGGTTTTTTAGGTTGGTGATCATGTGTTTTTGAAGATATCACCTACTAACGGTGTTTTTCGATTTGGTATTAAAGGAAAATTGAGCCCGAGGTTCATTGGCCCTTTCGAGGATGAAATATTATTTAAAGGGGGTAGGAAGTAAGGCTCGACACCTCTACAGATCGGGTCGGATCAGGATCCAGACCTGAACCCGATCTCCGTCGCATGAAGTGTAGCCCTACTGCCGGCTCTCTCTCCCTTTGTCTCTTGCTGATTCGTGCAACACAGAGAAGCAGGAGGCGGAAGAAGGGCAGCAGCCACGGAGGTGAAGGGAGGCGACATATGTGAACGGTGGTGGCGATGGTGGTGCTCTGGTGAACACTCTTGACCTCCCTCTGTCTCTTTTTTCTTCTTCTTCTTCTTCCTCGCCCTTCATCGCACCTCTGACCTTCTTCCTCTTGCGCTCCTCACTCGCCATCCTTCGCTACACTCTCGTCTCTCTACTGCCCGCCTCTCTCAGTTGCAGCCATCTCTCTCGCCCTCTCGTGCTCTCGCCTTCAGTCCCCCTCACCCTTGCTCTCCATCTGTCCCGAGCTCTCGTGTTGTCCCACTCCCTTTGCTCATGTTCTCTCTGCTCGAGCTCTCATTGTCTCTTTTGTCTCCTCCTCTCCCTCTCCCCATGTCTGTTCATTTTCCTCTCTGACCTGAGTCTTCGCAACTCTCCTGCACTTTCTCTCTCTCATTCTCACTGTTTTTCTCGTCTCCCTCAACCGTGCACTCTCCCTCTCTTGTTTGGGTCTCCTCTCACTCACAACATGTGTCTGCCTCAGCCGAACCAGCTCCCTCACTACCGGATGCTCTATTGTCATGACAGACCTTTCTTTTGATCTTCTTTTCCCTAATTCTCATCATATTTATTGTTGTTTGGTTGGATTTCATTTAGGGAAGTCCGTCTTTCCCCTCTTACCAGCGATTAGGCCATGTTGTTTGCGAAGACAGTTAGCAATCTTTGGCATTGACACTTAGTCGAACACTTGAGGTGGCTGCTAGGAGCACTACAGCAGTTTGGACTCTAAAAGTGGCGTGAGCAAGCCTAATCAAGCATAAATTGTTTAATATTTTTTGTTAGGGCATGTGTAATTATTAATTGAACATGCTAGACTTAAGATTTGATGATTTAGAATGCATATTAGCAACGTTGCTATTTTGGGAAAAGTCTAGGAATATTTTGAGAAGGACGAGGATCTATGCGTATAATTATATTTCTAGCATGACGGGTTAATATTCGAAACGATTAGGAAACATGGTAGAGATTTGATGTGGTTGAGAAGATTTAGGACCATTTTAGCAAACTTATGGCGTTTGCTATTGTTGATGTGTGTATCGTGTTGCTTGTTGGGGAACAATATATATGTTGGGAAGATGCCTCAACTAAGAAAGCGAATGAGAAACGTATCAGTGATTGGTTCAATCGAAAGCTCAAAGCTTAAGTCGTTTGGTCACAATCTTAAAGAGTTGGGAAGAAACCTATGGGAGGACTTTATGGGCTGAGACTACTCGTCGGCACCCTCTTGAGGCGATGACCTATGCCTCAATGATTCTATTTCATACCTGTGTACATTGTGAAGCAAAGTGAGTAGAGAACTTATCGCTTGATTATGCTCACAGGTACACTAGGCACATCAAGTAAACCTTGAGCGACACGATTTGAAGCTCGAGGCATTTTGGGTAATTTTGGTGACACGTGATAGGTGTGACAACATTTCAGGCAAATCCTCGGCTGGTATCAACTTTAGAATGTGTGTCGTTCAGAATCATTGGATCCTATGATTGTGTTGAGATTGAGTGAATGTATGCATGTGATTGAATGATGATGTCATTGGTTTCGTTTTTAAAATTGCTACACAATTGCATGTGCATGCTAGCTATGATAACTGTTTATGACAGATGAGGTGGGGTATTGAGTCGAGTATCTCCTCGTCCCCGATTGTGCATCAAAAAGGATCCTAGAATAATAATTGCATAGGACAGCTACGAGCCAATAACGGATCGAAACTACTATCTGTGGTTTGGCTAAGTTTTGAAAGATGTGATTGATGTGTTTGATTAATGTGAATGTTTTGTATGCATTGTCGTGGGCATGATGCAAATAAATGAAATTGAAGAATAGATGTACCCGTAAAGTTATGACGGCAAGTAAGAATATTGATTATATGTGTTGCTTTCATGTGGATGCGTTTGGAGACATGGGTGCACTTGTGAAGTGCACCAACCTCATGTGCTAGCCGGCCATTTTGTGAATATGCTATCATAATGATAAGTAAGAAACATTAATAGATGTGAGGCTAATGGGTTATGGCAATGTGTTTGGGAGATGTCCCACCCTCACCATTGGTCTCGCCTGCTCGAAGCGCAGACAATACAAGGCCCTAGGATATCGTTGCGTGATGTCCTTGGAGCGTTAGGCTCCCGCCTTCTCAACCTAGGCGTCTTAGGGAAGGCTGAATAATTCTTATTGGAATTCACACATCTATGGACGAATGCTCTACTGATGTAGCGTGAACGGATCCATATCATTTCGGGCCACCACGGGGGTTGTCTCCCAACTGTAGGTCACCCGTGGTGTACACGTGCCTATGTTTGCACCCACAGGAACTTTCAGTTCACTAAAGCTAATGTAAATGAAAAGAATGTGAATGAAGTGAATATGCATGAAGTGAATGTGATTATTAAATGTGTTAATTGTGGCCATTGAGTAGCCTTTATATGTCGTGGCATATGTGAGGGGTTTTCAAGACAAGTCATGTGACTGCATACTTTTATCATGGCATGATAGTGTTTTGTTATCATATTTGTTATATCCCAAATTCGAACCCTTACCTTAGAGGGTTAAGGTTTATCTGAAGTGTTTTTCCATACTGCGAAATTTAAGCCTTCTGTTGTTTCATTTTTCAGATTTTGGTGAACTTAGGGCACCTGGTTGATCAGATGCTCTACTCACATCCTAGTGGAGAGGTTTTGGGTCTATTGTAGTACCGGCACGTCATGTTTTGGTCTTATTGATGTCTTGTTTTTGTTAGACATCAATGTTGTGGTTTTGGGGGCATTTTTGGTCATATGTGATATTGAGAAATGTGAAATAATTTTGTATGAACGGAATTGATTATGTAATGGATAGTTAGCCCCATTGTCTTTGATTTGCGTATCTCCTTTCCTTTTTAATCGTTGTGTCGTTGCACCTCAATATTTTATGTTTTAACAAAGAAATGAAAAAAAATTATTTGAGGGTCAAAGGGTTGAGTGCGACAATGTTCCTATTAGCATGCCGAGGTTGCCAATGCCATTCCTCATATGACCCTCAAACTTTCTTTATTTGTCGAACTACACACACCTTCATGTCACCATCAGTTCTAGTCCTTCCTTGAACCGGGTAAAGTCCATCACTAGTTTTTGGTCATCGAAGAAGCATTGAGCCTACCATGTGATCCTTGATCATAAAATCAGATGGAGTAAATTCAAATATACAATTACTGTTAGATGTAAACCGACCCACAGAAATCAAATTATGTGCAATCTTTGGGACATGTAAACTATTTTTCCAAATATAAGAAGTCCCTTGAATATTAACCGGTAAGTCTCCTATGTAAGAAATAGGTAGGAACGTACCATTTCCAACCATTACGAATTTTGAACCCAAGTAAGTTTGCTTTTTTTCCAAATGTTCGTCACTAGCAGCAATATTATTGGTTGCCCTTGTATCTGGATACCAATATTCATCTCCTGATTCCTGCAATTTCATGGTTGAAAAAACATAGGGATTAATATCCCAGCATGTCTTAGTTGTGTGGCTCTTACGACCACAATATTGACACCCATTGGATTTCTTAAGTGGCTGATGGTTTGCTGATTTCCAGATGTTTGTTGATGGTTATTGGATTGATTCTGATTCCTACCACGACCACCTCTTCCTTGATAAAATTCTCGATCGTGCCCACGTCCACGACCTCAGATGGTATTGAAGGTTGTTATAGTATTTTGTTTTTCTATAGGCGATTCAATAACATCATGCTTCATAAGTTAAAGACGTGTTTCTTAGTATAATAGAAGGTCGTAGAGCTCGGCAAAGTTGTGCATCTTTGCTGCGGACGCGACTAGAGAGGTGACCAGACTCTCACAATTTGATGGAAGTCCATTGAGCACAATTTGAACTAAATCATCATTTGGCATATGATAACCAACGGCATCAAGAGAATCAACTAAAAGTTTAACTTTTTCCAAGTAAGAGACCATATCTGAGTTACCTTTCTTAATGAACATCATGTCCTTTTTTAATAGTATGACTCATAATGGAAACTGAGACCCATAGGATTTTTCCAATGCAGACCAGGCTTCTTGCGCTGAATGAGTCCTAATTATTTGATTGAGAACAACTTCAGAAACGTTGGCTTTAATCCAACTCAAAACCAGTTGATCTGATTTTCTCCATATAGCGAACTCAGAATTGGGTTCATCTTTGCCATCTCTTAGAATGGTTTATGTCGGAGCTTCAGCTGATCCATCAAAAAACTTCAGCAGGTCTTGCAATATCATAACAGATTCAAGTTGATTTCTTCACAACAAATAATTCTCTGTTTAACTTCACATAGACGAGAGTGGCAATTGTGTTCCACTGCATTGATGAAGACGACACCATATGCTTAATAGTTGTAGGCTCTAATACCATGAAACAATGAAGATTGAGAAGAAAAATAATATCTCAAGAAGATGAGCTAACCTCTTGCATAAGAATAAGCACGAGTTTTCCTTAGCTTATATAATATGTTTTACAAGATGTTACAATGGGTGAGGACAATTACAAACTATGGTAACAACATAATGACGGCAATATTCAAGGAATTACGGTAGGATTTAAATTTTAAAATTCCTTTCCTTAATTGTGCTGATCCTCCACCCGTCGATCTCTTCTTGCCATGTTAGGCTGATTCATCCACCTGGTGATCTCTCCTTGACATCTGGAGAATCTTTCACAACCTCATCATATTCAAAATCTGATTATGTCCATATATGAATACATTTCATTGTTTTGCTTTCAAAAAAACATGCTCAAATTCTGGAATCTCTCCAATGTCTTCAAACATTAAATCCAAATAATGTGCAGAACAAGGGGTGCAAAACAACCATTGTACTATGTCATCCATCAACATTTTGCCCTCGTTCACATAATTTGATGCATTGTCCACCATTATTTGAAATACATACTCTCACCTACTCCTTTAATAACTTATTTGTAGAGCTTGTAAAACAAGTTTGTGTTTTTATTTGGTCAAATACATCAACAAATTTTAAAAACATGGCTCCTATAAGGCAGTGAACTAAGAAGTTAGTCAATGTCCTACATCAAATATCTATCCATCCTTCTGACATAGAACAACCATATTTCTTCCAATGTTCTTTATATGTTTAACAAACTCTTCCATTCGAGCAACTTTTAGTGCCAACGGGGAAGAAGTGTTTGAAAGTGAATAGGGCTGCACAATGAATTGAGGCAACTCGGGCTTGACTCGAATTTGCACGACTAAACCCAACTCAACTAAGCTCGAGCTTATAAATGAGTCGAGTTTGAATTCTCTTGACTCAACTCAACTCGACTCGACTCAATTATTTGTTTTTTCATTAGGGTTTAAAAAACTTTAACCCGTTGACTCTTTATGCATTCTCTCTCCTCTTGCACTTTCACTCTGGCACCTCTCTTCCCTAGTTCCTCTCCCCACCTCCCTTTTCCTTTCCTCTTTCTCCTCTCAGTTGTCCTTCTTCATCATCCTCTCTACTGGGTTTCCTCTATTCGCGAGCATCATCTATATCCATTGCCGGTCCTTTTTCATGTGGTGCTTTCTCTTCTCCACTGCTTGCTCCTTTGTCATTGTTTGACTAAGCACCATGAAGCTGCTATTGTTGTGGCCAGTTCATGAACTCTGATGCTAGATCTCTTCCACAAAGGTCACTGTCTTGGAGGCGTGTGACACGCTAGTCACCAAGAGCAATGCCTTCAACATTGACTTTAAACTACACATGGTTCCGTCGAGGCAAGTTTCCCTTTGAGTGTTTTGGTTTCTTTTACTTGTAACTATTGTGTATTGGGTTTTTGTCGTGGATGTAATTGCTATGCATTGTGTTTTGTTGTGGATCAGAGGGATTCAACCTAATTTGGTCTCTTTCAGTCTTTGTTAGTTTTTTCTTTGCAACCCCTTTCCTATTTTCTGTTTGAGTTGCTTTTTCCCTCTTCTTTTGCTAGTTAAATTTGATTTTTATGAGGCTCTTAGGGTGGTTAGGCAATTGATTCAGTCTCTCAAGTTCAAGTTCTCGTTAGGAGCTTGTTTTTTGGTGATTCCTTCATTCTCATTTCACAAATCATTTTTACAGTTTTGTAGAAAGTAATTAGGGCACCATGTCTGTAGGAATTTCTATTGATTCCTAAAGCCATGGTTTTGTATTTTGTTTTTCAAGTTTTTGTAAGGTTCTCTTGAAAAAAAACATTTGTCAATGGCATGATAAATGGCTGCTCGAGCTGGAGATTTGCCTCGGTCAATCGATAGATCGAGCTGATGTTGTCAAGCTCGACTTGAGCTCGAGCCAACCAATTCAAGAGTCGAGCTAAGCTTGGGCTCGACTTGGCTCATGTGCAGCACTACACATGAAGACGTAACATGAGACTTGATGTCAAGTGCAAATAGCATATGACTGGTAGGCCGTACAAGTGATCATAAATGATGCCAACTCTAACTTTTTATTTTTGGAAAAGAATACACATCATCAAACCTATTTTCCAAACTTAAGGTCGCGTTCTTTACAGTGTAAACTCTAACATAAATGTTAGGCCTGCACAACAACGAAAAGCTATGAAACAAAGGCCCTTCCAACTTTAAAAACCTTTACCCCAGCAAGCAATCAACACAACCAACGCCTTCCAGTAGTATGAGATTTGGCAACTTATCATTGGCTTAGTAAGACAGCAACCAAAAAATGGCAAAAAGTTAGGTATTTCTAGTTTGGTCTATAAAGATGTTTATCTAAATCATGAATTAATGAGATATCGAAGCAACTTGAATTTCAATGACCAAATTAGAAACTTAGATGTATGTGGACCAGAATATTTGTCCCTAGCAAGGTGTATGGTTGTTCCTATGACTATGTTGATGGTTATAATATGAGTGCTTTTCGTAATCCTCACACCTTTCTTGCCCTGTGAGGCTTAGTATAGCTGGTTGGATAGGTGGGAAGACGATAGATTTGTCACCAGTTTGATTAATGTGGGTGTTAGACCTTTAGGAGCAAGTTGTGTGCTTCTCTCTCTGACCTCATATAAGCAGATCTGTGGAAGTTAGGGTGAACGAAGATCAACGATTAAAGAAAGTAGAAAAGAAAAGGCACAAATGTGTAGCCATGGACTGACTTGCGTAGATTTAAATTAAGCGCTCATATAAATTAATGTGCTTACTTTTAAAGTGTTTCCTTGCTTGCTTTCTTTGTCCTTCTTTATTTTAAGTCCAAGGTAGCTGTATCATCGTATCCAGCTTAAGGCACGAAATCTTAGACGTGGGAACCCTTGAAGGCGTGGGCCACTATTGTCTCAATTGGCCTGAATTAGCCCAATCAAATCAAATTAATTAGCAACAAACACATTTGATATATTGGCTGATAACAAGGTGTCCGGTGTTGTTTAAGTGCATCATTCTTTGAAATGTTTTAAGGTTTTATAAATTTTGAAGTGTTTTTTTAAATTTAATTTTTTTGAAAAGAATAAGCAGGGTAATATTAATTAATATTACCTACCCACTATTTATTACGTTGTAACTTTTTTTTAATTTATTTTCTTCAAAAAATAAAGGTCATATTATTATTTTTATCTATTCACAGTCGAATCAGCTGAAATGTTACGAGATTCAATTTGTTTTTCAAATTTTTATGACACTTGCGTGGACGGTCACTTGTGGCCTTGAGGAAAGAACCTGTTAGATTTTTCTATTGTATTTCTTAAAGAAAAAAAAAATCTGGTTGAACTCTAACCAAAGACACAGCAAAAGATAGCTCCAGAGTAGTAAATTTGGAACAAGCTAGTAGGCTGGGGATTGTAGGAACAAGCTTTCAAAAGCTATGTCACCGTTTCGCCCGGTGCGGGTGCCAACGCGAGTGCTAGTGCGATACATCTCAAAAAATTACGGTCCGGTGGTGAGGGGAAAAAGGGTCTAAACCACTCCTCCCAAAATCTGCCTCTCGTCGGTGCCCTTTCCCTCTCCGTCTCTGTTCCTTCCCATCTGTGACCGAACCGACGCTGTTTTTCGGTCGACAATCAACATCGGTCGTGTTGGCATCAAGATTCCGACCGAGAGTGAAGGAATTTCTAGGCTTCGTCAAATCTGACTGCCAGTTTGCCGATCTGCTGAGAAAGGCACCCTCTTCACCCTCATCGTCCTCGTCGACACTGGCTGGTCCTTCCTCAAACCCTACCTTCAGGACAGGAAGAAGAAGGTCCTAATGATCGTGATCCCTCTCCAAGTTGTTGCCAACATAGCAGACGTCGTCCTCAATGAGACCGGGCCATTCACACAGGACTGGATCACATGGAAGCAGGTTTTCATACTCGTTGATGTCATCTGCTGGTGTGCGTGCTGTTCCCCATTGTCTGGTCTATCAAGGACCTCTGGGAGGCGGACGGCAAGGCCGCTGTGGACCTCACGAAACTTACGCCCTATTATGAAAACAATAGGGTGCGGTTGGGTGCGAATCTAGGTCGCACTCGAATCCACTCCAGCGTCGCGTTTGTTGCGGGTGCGTCACCAGGGTTGCCGCACCCTGGTGACATAGTTCAAAAGATGCACATATATGCAGGGTCGAAGACAGAAGTAGGCACTGTGTAGGCAATTGCCCACACATTCCTGCAAAAAATATTTATGTTTATATTGATATGTTGGAGTAATTTTTCTCATTACATATTGATGCCCTTCAAAAAATTTTAAAATTTATTACTAGTGCCCTTGACCAGAAATTTCGAATTCCGCCATTGCAAGTATGACGTAATCAATTGATTAGCAGGGGAGCCTGACTTCAGAGGTTCATTTGGTCTCTCCTGCAGGATTGGAGAAGAACGTATTTTAGAGAAAAGCAAAGGAAAGCTGAGAGAGCGATCGTGACAGCAAAGTTGGAAACGGCATTGAAAAGCTGGTTGTGAGAAGGCACAATATTATATCTTAATAAAAGCATCCGAATACAAGGCAACTGCTACCAATCATGTAAATCACTTAATTACAAACGCCAAATGACTTGACACAGCACTAAAATGTGTTAGCTCCCGTATGTGGGAACCTCGCACACGTACAGAAAAGGGAAGAACACAGCGAGCCTCTAAAATGAAGGATAAATGTCCAAGCTAAGCATGGCCAGTTTGGAACACTGCAACTGCAGCTGGTAGGTGCTGGTAAAAGGGCTGCACTGCAGTAGTATTCTATATATAAGTGACGTGATCATGGTGAAGTGGGCTTGTAAGGAACTGCGGGAAATTCAGGTAGAGTTGCCTTGGGAAAAGCTGGGAAATCATGGGGCAACTCAGGAAGATGAACTTCCGGAAGTTCATGAGGGAGAGTTGGCTTGGGGATCTCCGGGAATTTTGGCAGCTCCGGAAGATGATCAAATGGGTTGGGGATTTCCGGGAACTTCATCTCAGGCAGATCATGACCTTCAGTTAGCTTGGGAAAAGCTGGGAACTCATGGGGAAACTCAGGAAGCGTAGGCTCAGGCAGATGAACTTCCGGAAGTTCATGAGGGAGAGTTGGCTTGGGGATCTCCGGTAATTTTGGCAGCTCAGGAAGATGATCAAATGGGTTGGGGATTTCCGGGAACTTCATCTCAGGCAGATCATGACCTTCAGTCAGCTTGGGGATCTCTGGGAATTTGTGCTCCGGCAGCTTGGGGATCTCCGGGAATTTAGGCTCAGGCAGAGTTGGGAATTCAGGAAGCTTGGGCAAGGTTGGTATTGTTGGGAAAGGGTGTTGATCATGTGGGTTCACCTCCTCTGGTGCCTTGGTGGTCTCATCAGCTTCCAACAGATAGCGACCACCCAAACATACATGACTGCTTAGCATTGAAAGAGAGAGAAAGAGAGCTAAGATGGCACTGCGGCCATGATCAGAAGAAGCCATAGATGCTGAAGAATGAAAATGACTCTGAGCTGATCTGTATGTGAGATACTAAGCTGTAGTGACTGCGAGTAGGATGTGCAGTTGGAGCTCGGTATTTATAGAACAAAACTTCGACGGGCAGCATGTTCAGATGCTATGTACTTGATTTGAGGTTTTGAAACTGGTTGCAGGGTTGGCCATCCTTCCCACTGGTCATTGCTTTATCTGTACGATAGAGTTTGCTGTAGATGTCTAATATCATTAGGTAGTCCAACCACTCACCAAGACACGTAGAATTATATACCTCAAACAGTTGAGTAGTACTCAAATCACATTATAATCAAATGCGTCGATGGCCTGTCACAGACACTGCTCAGGAACTCCATCTCTGTAAGGATTTGTATATTCGGGACAACTGACCAAATCTGAATTAGACTGTATCAATTTAACCAAAACACATGATATCGATTTACAATTAATAAATCCTGGTCCACTATTTTGAAATTTCATTTTCTTTCCTTATCTCTCTACCCAAACAAGTTGTATAATAAATTGGTTCCCGCCATTTCATTTCTTTTCCCTCCTCATCATTTCCCCTCCTTTCCTTTTCTTTTCATTTCTATCCATTAAAGTTCTTTCCTTTTCATCCATCCAAGCAAAGTGCAAATCCCAGACTAGTGAAAATAATGATGAAGGCCAGACTTATTTAGGAAAAAAGAAATGAAATTTTATTGCATTGTTGTGAAAGCACATGTGAATCAATTTATGCAAGGTTTTAGCATTTTAAATATATTTTTAAACCTTCCAAAAATTGTATGTTCCTATTAGTCCTCTTCTAAGGAGTAAGCTGACAACCTTTTGTTGTTCATTTAGTGGCTGAAAATAAATTCATCAACTTTTTTAATTAACCATGCATAAAAAGGTTTAGGTATGATTTTATTGGTGCCAAAACAATACCAACCTGAGCTTAAGTTTGCTTAATTGCGTTTGATAATTAAAGAAAATAGGATCCCATAGTCCAATGCGGGTTCCATATGCTGATTAAGGTTTAAATTTGGGCATAAAAGGATTTCTATTACAAAAAATACTGATAATAATAATTAAAAGAAAAAACTGTTCTTGAAAACCATGACTCAATTCTAAGTTATAGGCAAGTCATATTCAAGTTTAAATTAAAAATTACCGTTCAATAAATCAGCTAAGAGTCAAGCACATTAAACTGATTTGGACTTGGCAAACTCCAGCTTCGATTGGTTTCAGATCAATTAAATATGGACAGAATTATATTATCTGAATTTGATTAGGTAGTTGATAAAAGGCAAAATCCATGCATTGGATCCAATTTATTTCTAATTAACCCTCTAATATATATTTACCATTCAATTACATATAGGTCAGCCATTAAATGAGTCCAAGCCAGGCCAGGCCAGCTTGCACTCAGTTGGAGTCTTGATTAGCTCGGTTTTTATAGCTCGTCTCAACAAAATCCAACAAAGCTAATTAACTTGGCTTGAGTAAGTTTAAGCCGAGCTTATTAGGATAGGTGTGTTTTAAATGATAACAGTCATTGGCCTGAATCCCTTCTTGTTAATCCAGTCTGATAATGACAGTATGATCCAGTAGCTGTTCTACATTTGTTTGATATGCAGATTCATGTTCAGATTTGGAGTGTAATCAAATCTGGATTTGATCAGTGTGAAGACAATTTGTTACGTACTTGGATGTACACGTGCGTACAAAACTTCCATAAACAAGTAAATTCATGAGGTTGTTAAGTTCTTTAAGACCAGTTACACTAATGTGACGACCTGTTACACTAATATGAAGCTATTCATAGCCAATTAGTATTGTAGATATATAAAATATCAGTCTGTCTTAATGTAAATTTATATTTCATAGCCATTATCGTAATTATAAAAAGCATATATATATATATATATATATATATATATATATATATATCTGCGTGTGTGTGTGTTGTGTGTCGGAACTTGGATGACTTATACTCTCTCGATATGTACTTGGACGTACATGTATTTGTCAAAAACTAATATAAATAAGTAAATTCATGGGGTTAAGCATATAAAAGATCATGCTCTCTTAATCCGAAATTGTATTTCATAACCATTGTCCTAAAAATAAGCTGCAGCAAAGGCACACACGCACAGCTAATGCACACAAACAGATATATATATATATGTGTGTGAGAGAGAGAGAGAGAGAGAGAGAGAGATTGAATGGTGACTCTAACTTTTTAAAGTCATCATGCCATCTAACTAGGACCACCTGATCCAGCATGATTTACGGTTGAAAAAAACAAAAGAAAAAAATGTGATCGACATTTTCATCATCTAGTATTAATTTCTATATTTTTCTCTCAACCATCCATCTGTATCATATGGACAGCTTTGGTTAGATGCATGTGTAAACTTTGGATAACCAAAGCCACCATTCACTCACCATATCTATTGTTTTTTGTTAATTTAATGTCACTAAAAAAGTTATGAAATGTGCAGTCCATCGCTAAAGACTGTAGTCAAGCACCTGCGTCATTAACAGACCTTGTCTAGTTGTTTTTACCGATACAGAAAAAGAACCAACCGGCCACAAATGGCAGCTGGCTGATGATATGTATATATATATATATATCCATTCACTCACCATATCTTTAGTTTTTTATTAATTTTATGTCACTAAAAAAGTCATGAAATGTGCAGTCCATCGCTAAAAACTGTAGTCAAGCACCTGCGTCATTAACAGACCTTGTCTAGTTGTTTTTAGCGATACAGAAAAAGGACCATCCGGCCACAAATGGCAGGTCGCTGATTTTATATATATATATATATATATATATATATATATATAGAGAGAGAGAGAGAGAGAGAGAGAGAGAGGAAAATAAAGCTCTTGCTTTTTTGTATATGGTGATTGTCCCTGCAGCTTCCTTCAAGTAAAAAAACAAAAAATTTGCTTTCCGAGCCCTAGTTGTAGACCCATTTTTCCTCTTTGATACAAGCTGATATGCAACTATTTGTGCAAACACTATTTGATGTATAACCCATTTTATATATTGCATTTGCTTTCCGACCTGTTCGATACTGTTACAGAGCATGATCAGCTTTGAGCATTCAAAATAATTTCCAAACTGTGTTCCGAGTAACACAAAATAGATTCACCATATCCATTTTTTTCTTCTTTTCCGTGGTGACACTAACAAGTTATGCCCATCTTTCTTTCCTGGTTAAATATTCGGTACTTGATGCCTTATTTCCTGATCAATTTAACTTGACATTTTCTAAGTCATTGATTTTTGGTGTTGAAACCTATTTCACCTTTTTATATGAAGTTGCATATATTAAGATAACACACATACATGAGACATAAATCAAGAAACAAATATTGTATGCCCTTAGGATCAATGAATACATATAATCCCCATTTATATTGTGTTTATCCTTGGTGAAATGAATGGATCAAATATTGCTGCCTTCCGTTTAATGATGATAGTGGTCTACGAGAGGCAAACCAATTAATTTTGCCATTACTCCCTAACCATAACTCTTGCACCTTTCCTTTGAATAACTAGGGGCCTGTTTGTTGCCCAAAAATCAAAATTCTAATGCTAATTCCAAAATTTTGATGCCCCACAATCAAAATCATGGAATGCCAATTCCAGAATTTTGATGCTGGAAATGGAGAAATTGGAAGGAAATCAAGATTTCCAAAACCAGCTGGTTGTGTTTGGAAAATCTGAATTTTGTCTCCTGAGAAAAGATTCATTGTTTGATAGCATAAAAATATGGAAATTCAGACTATTGGAAACTAAGGGTTGCTTGGAAATTTATAGAAAAGAAGTGGACCATCAAAGTAATTCTTTTAAATGTATTTCAAACCTTTCTAGTGTTGTAAATCCTTGGTTCAAAGATGAAATTTTTGTAAACAAGTATATCAACTCATTCGAGAACCTTCTCCTTTTATTTTCATGATTCGGTGTCTCTCTTTCATCCCTCTTTTGTCTCAGCAGACAAGTGTTCTGCCGGTTCTCTCAATCGGCGATCAGCTCCAACAACCGAGAACGCCTCGTTAATGTTGGGGGCATTGCCAAAGCCTTGTAGGAGAGAACCCAACACATTATCAGGTTGTTTTCTTGTTTTTTTTTCTTATATATATATATATATATTGAACATCAGAGAAGTCATCATCTGCCGTCACCATGAAAGTCATCGCTAGTAGTTGGACAGCTCCTCCTCATCAGCCGTCATCTCTCTCTCTCTCATCGCTAGCAGTAGGAAGCAACAAATATATATATATATTTTATTTTGGAATCATTGTCCTAACCTTTTGGGTGGGACAAAAATTCTAAAAACATCTTTTCAAAAGTATGGCAAGTAAGTATTGAAGCTTCTTCTTTTCCAAAGAGAAAAAATTAGAGAAGACATCAGTTATGATCACTCCTACCTAAAGTATACCAGTCATAGGCACTTGCATTTGAAATCGTCCTACTGTGCATCTTCACTTGTAGACACTTTTCCTTTGTTGGCACTGGCACTATTAGCTGTTCAAACGAAAGAGTTCGTTAAAATATACAATGAAAAATGGAAGAAACATGGTTGTTCTATAACATGAGATGGATAGACGTACACTAGATATAGAACATTGGTTAAATTCTTAGTTACAAGCTCATATAAACCATGTTTTTAAATTTGGTTGATGTGTTTGACCTAGTTAAAGATGCAAAGCTGGTTTACAAAGTAACATACAACTTCTTAAAATCAGAAATAGTTTATGAATTACAATTTTAGTCCTACAAGTTCTTGAATCTTATTGTGGTTCTGTGTTAGTATTGCTAAGACATTACATCAGAATTGAAATTAATAATATATATAGAATGTCAATGTCTTATTCTCACTCATGTTTTGAACCAAACAGAAAATGGATTTAAGAAACTCGCAGTCAAACTAAGAGACTAAAATAGTCCAAGACCCAATAAGACAGGAGTATTATGGTCATTGGTCAATAAGGCTGCACTCGAGCCGAATTGAGCACAAGCTAGCCCAGCTCGAGCTCGACTCTGCTCAAAGAACTTGAGCTCGACTTGAACTCGAGTTGAGCTCCCTAACATAAGCTCGAGCTCGACTCGATTATACAGCGTCGAGCTCGAGCTTGACTCCCTTAACTCGTTTATGTCCTAACTTTCTGTTTTACGTCAACTCGTTTACGACACCAAAACAAAACTTGTTACCTTAAGTTGAAAGAAAAACTTACTATTGGTTTTCCTGCAACACAAACTGGTGTATGATTGTCCTTTCAGCTAGGTAATGAACACTTGTTACCCCAAGTTATAAAAAGAGTACTTTTGAATAGGTAATGAAGCTAAATACTTTTCATTGTATTCATAGAAAATCATTTAAATTAAAATAAGAAATGTAACAACATCATGATTTATGTCTCATGTTTGTATGTTATTTTAATTTATGCAACTTCATATAAAGAAATAGGTTGCAATATTAAAAAAAATTGAACGACTTACAGTAAATGTCTGGTTAAAATTGATAAGAAAATAAGGCTTCAAACATTCGATATTTAACCAAGAAAAAGGTGAACATAGCTTGTTAATATCACCCTGGAAAAAAGAAGAAAATGGATATGAGAAATCTATTTTTGTGTTACTTGGACAATAGTTTGGAATTTGTTTTGAGTACTAAATGCTGATTGTACTTTGTAATAGTCTTGAACAGGTCAGAAAGTAAATGCAAGATATAAAAAGGGTTAAATTAAAAAGTGTTACATATGCTGCCTGTATGAAAGAGGAAAAATGTGTCATACTGAGCTCCATTTTTAACTCATATTCTCTAGCATTTTGTTGTCTTTTATTTGAAGGAAACTGCAGGGACAACCACCATATAGAAAAGGCAAGTGTGTGTATATATATAATCAACCGTGGCTGTCATATGCTTTGTCATATGTGGCCGGATGGTCTTTTTTTTGTCGCCAAATACAATCCTAAAACGTCGATTGACAAAGCAGTTGCTTGACCACTTTTTAGCTAATGAGTGCATTTTTTACTATGTTTTTTAGTGACATGAAATAAAAAAAAAAACGTGTATTTAGCTAATGAGTGCATTTTTTATATCTTCCAGCTCAAGGTACTTGGTTTTATTAGTTTTGATACATATATGTGCGTCCAAGAACGTAACTGTGAGTATTAGTCGTCCAACTGCCATTTTCATCCAGTCAGATGAAAATTTCAAAATAGAAGTCCAGGAATTAATTATCAATAGTAAATTGAAATCATTTCTTTTGGTTGAACTGATATAGTCTAATCATTGTCACAAAAAACGTGTACAGGTATTATACAGCCATGAATTTTTCGAATATAATACGATAAAGTTGTATATCTTGAAAATAAAACGGAAAAATCTCAATTAATTTTTAAAAAAATTTAAAATATTTAATAAATCCTAAAAATTATAAATAATAATAATAATAATAATAATAAATATGAAAAAACGTAAAAAATCGCATATAATATGCATTTTTTCACTTTTTTTTATTTTCTGGCATTTTTTTTAAAAAGACACATTTAGGTCAGTTGTGCTAAAATATACAATTGCATAATCCGTACCGGAATGGAGTTCCTCAGCAGTGTATGTCAGAGAGGCCGTCGACGCATTTGATCATAATGTGATTTGAGCACTGCTCAACTGTTTGAGGTATATAATTTTACGTGTCTTGGTGAGTGGTTTGACTGCCTTATATATTAGACATCTACAGCAAACTCTATCGTACAGATAAAGCAATGGCCAGTGGGAAGGATGGCCAACCTTGCAACCATTTTCAAAACGTCAAATAAAGCACATAGCATCTCAACATGTTGCCCATCGAAGTTTATTCTATAAATACCGAGCTTCAACTGCAAATCCTACTCGCAGTTACCACAGCTTAGTATCTCACATACAGATCAGCTCAGAGTCATCTTCATTCTTCAGCACCTATGGGTTCTTCTGGTCGTGGCCCTTGTGCCATCTTAAATCTCCTTCTCGCTCTGTCAATGCTAAGCAGTCATGTATGTTTGGGTGGTCGCTATCTGTTGGAAGCTGAAGAGACCACCAAGGCACCAGAGGAGGTGAACCCACATGATCAACACCCTTTCCCAACAATACCAACCTTTGCCCAAGCTTCCTGAATTCCCAACTCTGGCTGAGCCTAAATTCCCGGAGATCCCCAAGCTGCCGGAGCACAAATTCCCAGAGATCCCCAAGCTAACTGAAGGTCATGATCTGCCTGAGATGAAGTTCCCGGAAATCCCCAACCCATTTGATCATCTTCCGGAGCTGCCAAAATTCTCGGAGATCCCCAAGCCGACTCTCCCTCATGAACTTCCGGAAGTTCATCTGCCTGAGCCTACCCTTCCTGAGTTGCCCCATGATTTCCCAGCTTTTCCCAAGCCAACTCTACCTGAATTTCCCGCAGTTCCTTACAAGCCCACTTCACCATGATCACGTCACGTATATATAGAATACTACTGCAGTGCAGCCCTTTTACCACCAGTGTTCCAAACTGGCCATGCTTAGCTTGGACATTTATCCTTCATTTTAGAGGCTCGCTGTGTTCTTCCCTTTTATGTACGTATACGAGGTTGCCCACATACAGTAGCTAGCTTATATATACTTCTGTGTCAAGTCAGTTTGGCATTTGTAATTAGGTGATTTATATGATTGGTAGCAGTTGCCTTGTATTAGGATGCTTTTATTAAGCAATAATATTGCGCATTCTCACTACCAGCTTTTCAATGTCGATACCAACTCTGTAGTCACGATCGCTCACTCTGCTCTGCTCTGCTGCTCACTTGTCTCGTCAGACAGCTTTAGATCATACGCTCCACGTATTAAGCCTTATCCAAATACATGCCTCTCCAACCCTGCAGGAGCGAAAAAATCAATACCAAGCTGCGAGCTGTTCATTGCCAATTATAATATCTTAGCTACTTCTTACACCAGTGACGGTGAGCCGAAGCTGAGGTGGGTTATAATGCTGTGATAAACTGCAATCCCTAGTCTATCAAGCTTGTTCCAAATTTAGTATTCTGGTGCGAGATGGAGTTGCCTGTACCAGGTGGTGCAAGATATACATACCGGGAAAAAGGAAGTGGGGTTAGAGTATTTCAAACCTTTTTTGTAACTCTTTTTGTCCTTTAAAAAGCTTTCTTTTTTGTTCATGGGTACTTTGGTCATTACACATCTCTGTGCACAATTTTTTGTGCATAATGGTCTGCGCATAACCGGTTTCACTGTAGAGTTTTCTTTTACTGCTATATATCTTGGTAAGGCCTTTGGTTGGAGTTCAACCAGAAATTTCTTTTTTTTTTAACAAAAGCTATAGAAAATCTAGCTGGTTCTTGCCTCAATGCCATAAGTGGCCGTCCAGGCCTGTGCCATAAAAATTTGAAAAATAAATTGAATCTTGCAGACTGTTGATTTGATTCAACATTTTAGCTGATCGATTGTGAATAGATAAAAAAAAATATGACATTTATTTAAAAAAAATTACATTCAAACAATAGTTAGAAATTTAACAAATTGTGAATAGGTGATATTAATTAATATTACCATGTTTATTTAAAAAATAAATAAATTCAGAAAACATAAAACATTTCAAAGAATGACACAGTTAAACAATGGGTAACACATGACACGTCGGCATTAGCCAATTAATCTAATGGGTTTGTTGCTAATTTATTTGATTCGATTGGCCCAATTGAGACGACATTGGTCCTCGCCTTCAAGGGTTCCCACGTCTAAGATTAATTAGTGACTTAAGATGGATGCCACAATACACCTACCTTGGACTTAGAATAAAGGAGGAGAAAAAAAGGAAGCACGAACACTTTCCAAAGTAAGCGCATTAATTTATATGTACACTTATCTCCATGAATTGGGTGGGCATTCGTGTTGGTATATATCTATTTGAATGCTAATCCATAGATAAACATTTGCGCATTTTCTTATTTGTTTTATAATGTCACAGAAAGAAAAAGAGAGTGGGGAGAGAGAAAGCCAACTTGCCCCTAAACGCCAAACGTCCATGGTAATGAAACTGGTGACAAACCATCATGTGTTCACTTACTCAACCAGCTATGCTAAACTTTCGTGGGACAAGAGACATGAAATGATGAAAGACTTTTATTATATATCAAATATTCTTAGAAATATTAGTTTCCATTTTCTGAAAAAAATTTCTACCACAAATGCTGACAAGAATATTATTTGTTCTTTTATTTTTATTTCTAAATAAGCTCTAAAATATCGGCTAACTAGATAAAAACATATATCTACAAATTAAGATCACTCAATCTACCAATTAAGATAACTCTTGCCCAATTTAAAACCTTTGCATCTCTTTCTCTCTCTTTCTTCACAAATGCACACCTGCATACATGTAAATACGTATATATAGTCACACATACAATTACAAAAAAGATTATCAATCACCAACTATTACAACTTTTGGCTTCTTATATTGAACTGCTTTCTTTTGTATCATTGAGCTGACAACAATTAACTCGCCCCAAGCTTTGGACACCGGTACATGGAAAAGTAACATCCTTTTATTATTTCTAAACAGCTCCTTATAATACTCATCAAACTCAAAAATTGGTTAGATTCATTGGATACTTTAGAAAATGATCCATGAATTTGTTCACTTTTTAAGTGTTATTATTCCCAAACAGCTCCAAAGGACTATACTGCCTCCGAACCCACCGAAGGACTGCGTGCGAGAAGGTGTCCTGCTCACTCTTGTAATAGACACTGTACTGTTTACGTGTTTACGTAGGTGCCCTATGCATTACAGTATCGGTTGCTTCTATTGAAACCATGCTTTGTCAGCCATGAATGTTATATCTATATACTACTTAGTCAGATCTTATACATACATTAATTGGGGCTAGAGCGTCCCACTAATTGGCATGACATTAATATGTAAATGAGAAAATTACTATAAGGTATCTATTTAAAAATAAATATTTTTCGTAGATCTCCATGGACAATTGCCCATACAATGGCTATGCCTGTCGCCGCCCCACCATGTATGTGCATCTTTTGAAATAGTATCTTAGCAACTTATTACACGGCTGACGGAGGGCTGAAGGTAAGGTGGGTTGT
Source organism: Nymphaea colorata (assembly GCF_008831285.2). Classification (NCBI taxonomy): domain Eukaryota; kingdom Viridiplantae; phylum Streptophyta; class Magnoliopsida; order Nymphaeales; family Nymphaeaceae; genus Nymphaea; species Nymphaea colorata. The sequence continues at coordinate 12,296,216 of NC_045151.1, read as the reverse complement.
GCTGAATGTTAAACTACAATACCTAATCTGACCTAGCTTGTTCAGAATTTACTACTCTGGAGCTTTCTTTTACTGCTATATATCTTGGTAAGGTCTTTGCTTAGAGTTAAACCATAATTTTCCTTTTTTATTTTAAGAAATACAATGGAAAATCTAACAGGTTCTTCCCTCATGGCCACAAGTACTGACCGTCCATGGCAGTGTCATAGAAATTTGAAAAACGAATTGGATCTTGCAGCCTGTTGATTTGATTTAACATTTCGGTTGTTTCGATTGTGAATAAACAAAAATAATAATATGACATTTATTTTTTGAAAATAATTAAATTAAAAATATAGTTAGAAATTAATAAAGAGTGAATAGGTAATATTAATTGATATTACCGTCTTTATTCTTTGGAAAAAAATTAAATTTAATTAACAAGCGTTTCACAAATTATAAGGCCTTAAAATATTTCAAAGAATGACACATTTAAACAATGGGTAACACTTGACACCTCGTTATCAACCAATGAATCCAATGGGTTAATTTGCTGCTAATTAGTTTGATTCGATTGGGCTAATTCGGGCCAATCGATACAACATTGGTCCACGCCTTCAAGGGTTCCCTGACATTTAAAAAAAAGAAAAAGAAAACATAAACAGTTTATGAGATAGCAGACCTCATTGCTAGAGTATGAACCTGCTTCGTAATGTTATCTGGTGATCATGGGCAAGTATGGAGGTTGGTAGGAGTGAATCCCATTCTGGATTCATCTCTTGGTGCTTGGGAGGGATTTTTTACAAATGGATGCACGGATTCACAAGCTAGAAATTTTGGGCTTCTCTTGGATATGTGCCGAATTTTAGGAGTGAATCCCTTTCTGGATTCATCTCTTGGTGCTTGGGAGTGATTTTTTACAAATGGATGCACGGATTCACAAACTAGAAATTTTGGGCTTCTCTTGGATATGTGCCGAATTTCCTCTTGGGCTCTTCGTAATAGTTGTGGATCTTTCTTGTTCAAATTTTGAAGCTTGGGAGACAGGCTTCAGCCTCTATTGAAGCTTGGGAGACAGGCTTCAGCCTCCATTGAAATTATATACAGTGTACAAAAGAAAGTTAGAGATAGTAAAGCATCAAATTAAATTGCAAAACTGCTGCCCAAGAGTGAAGAGCAAAACATCTCATAGGAATACACTAGAAAAATACAGTGATAGCCAAAAACCAAATAGGGTTTAAAGACACTAACAAATGAGTTGCATATCTTCTCCTACCAGGATCTGCTAGTGACATTATCTAGCCCATCATGCGCTAGATGATTTCCAATACTCCAATTTCCATATGATGGTATGAAAACTAGGGGCCCAGCATCTTCTAAACCATTTTGGATTTACAGCAAGGCTTCCCCACAGGTTAAATTCTCGTATTACTCCTTGCCAAGGAACTCATTTCCTCTTATTGTTAATCTAAGCCAAACCACTTTTGGATAGATCACAGCAAAAATGGAGTGTCGTCTATACTTTTGGCCTTCTTCTTGCACAGATAACAAATGTTAGCAAAGACAAAGTTTAACTTGATAAGCCGATCCTATAAAGGAAGTTTACTTACAGTTTAGTTTTGCAAGCAACATACAAGGCTCAGCAAGCTCTGGCTAGGCAACTGTCATCCAGATTTTACTCCAACTCTCAGCCCTCTTGTAGTAGTTCTCCAAATTTCTTTACAGCTGAGATATTTTTTCTCATTCACTATCCGAACTAATTTATCAGCTTAATAAATACTCATCCTCCATCAGTTTGAGAGCATTTTTCGCTACTTCTAGATTACAGTCATACCCTTGAAGTGTCTCAGCATTGGAGGCATCAACAGTCCCTGCCATGGAAGAGTAATCTTAAACACTAATTTGGTGTATGCGTCTTGAGCTTTTCCATCTGTCAACCCAAATTTTTGCTCTCAATCCATTTCCAATTTGTCACTGCATCTTATTGGCAACCCCAGCCTCATGCAAAGCTTCGCCATGCACATGAGCCTTTGCTATGATACCATATGCTTGACAGCCTACTACGTACTCTTGCTGAGATATCTTTTCCTCGACTAGCTAAATTAAAGCCATCATTATTAACATCTCTTGCTAGAAGCACTCTATTCATTTCTTTTGTCCTCTTTAGTCTAACAATTTTTTCATCTTTAGATTTATTTTTCATCATCTTTTCCAAGATATAAGTGCAATTTTTTATCTCCAGGAGAATTGTCACGTAAGAAGTTTGTCATTCATTGATCCAGCTGCTTGGTCAACTTACGTGGGATTCTGAAAGCTTGCATCGAATAAAATGTTTGAGTAATGAGATTATGCTTAATGAGGCAAAGCCTCCTAGCATAAAAAAGAAAATTAGCTTTTCAAGTTTCAAAATGGGAACTTCTTCTCCATTTTCAGTAGCAAACTTGTGTGGTATTCTTCCCTCAACCAATCTTCTATGAGTGGGTGACCAAGACAGGTGGTGGAGAAAATTTCTAGGTTCCACTTAATGATATTAGTTAGATATCTAACTTTCCAGCGTCTACCCTACTAGGAAACGAGGTAAAGTTATCTTTATTAATCTTCAGCCTCGTTATTGCCTCCTTGTCCAACAACTACTACTTGTTAAGGCTTTTTTTTTTTGTTGGCTTTGCTCAACACATCATTAGTAAATATAATACAAGAAACTTCAGGTAAAGAGTAGCTCAAAGGATGAGGAATAATCCTTGTAACAACCCAAGCATACTCCCACATTAGGCTCAGGCCCCCGATCTGGTGGATCACGACCCCCCCTACTACCATCTTTGGTTTCAACCCCCAGAAAAGCTATGAAATAGAACTACTAGTGAGCTGGTTGAGATCTGCCAGATCAGGTGGCCCAAGCCCAATGTGGAAATAGATTGGGTTGTTATGATGGTATGGATAATTCAACACTTAGACATAGGGTTCCATCCACAAGGACACATGCACTTTAACGTGGGTGGATTGTAATGACCTACTTTGAAAAGTTTAGACTTGCATCTATAACAACCCGGACCCCCAATCAGGCATATTCTAACTACCACTTAGCAGCCAAAAAAAAAGGGAACCAAGACAACCAATCACTTAACAACCCCCTTTATAAGTCCACCAAGTTTTTTCAGAATCTTAGATACGAGACTAAACATTGGGGTGTTACAATTCTTTTTATACTCACATACTATTTGAAGTCTTCCAATAAAACTTCATAACTATAATAAAATGATAAGGAGAGATGATTCGCTTGGTGCATGCATTTTCTACTATGAAGTTTCTTCTATAGAATTTTCTATTAATAATAACCAATAAGAGGAAAAATTTCTGTTCATATTGATATTTTTTTGAAGTCCCTCACTAGACTTCCATAGATATAATAAAGAGATAAAGGGAGATAGGATTCGCTTGGTGAAGGACTTTTCTAATATGGAATTTTCTACCTACTATACTATTAATCATGATCGAATAGGAACTTGTACTCACAATTTCATTATCAAATACACCCAACTAGGGTGGAATGCTAGCCAAAACATGTTATTGACAAGGAAATTTTACAAGAGGTGATCATAAGCTTTAGATATGTTAATCTTCAAACACAATCATTTGGTTTTTATAATCAAATAGTTGACTACCTCATTAGTCAGTGTTGTTTGATCATGAATATACCTATTTTTACCAAATACTCCTTGATTGATGATAACAATGTGCTGCCATGTTCCTTCCATTCTAGCTTCTATAATCTCAAGGACAATTTTGTATAAAGTGTCATAGAGAGTGATGAGCCTGAAGTCTTCAATTCTATTAGCACCTTTAAACTTGGAAATAAGCATCAAGTTTGTGTGGTTAATCTAATTAACTGTTTTTCTAGTTCTATAAATGGATGTAATCGCTTTCACCACATCCTCTCCTACGATACCCCAAAGCTTTTGGTAAAAGAAGTTGGAGAAGCCATCTGAGTTAGCAGCATTACTATTATCCATGTGGATGATTTTTTTTTTTTTTGACTTTTGATCTAGTAGCATCCTTGAGAGATTAGCATTTTCCTCATATGACACTTATTTACCCTCACAAGTTACTTGTGAAGGTCTCTCCTAGAGTCATTGTTTACTCAAAGTGGTAAATAGATGCTTCAAGAATCTCTTTTTACCTGTTATACTCTCTCTCCCTAATACTATAGATGTAATCCCATTCCAAGTTTCTCTTCCCTTTGCCACTGTTTGGAAATATGTTGTGTTATGGTCTCACTCTCTCAACAGTGTAGGTTTAGTTTTATCACTCCAAATAACCTTCTCCATGTGAACTTCTTTTAACAATTCTGACTTTTTGTTCATATAACATAGCCGCATCATCCTCCATTTCCACTCTTCTTTGTCTCAGCTCGAGCTCATCAAGTAAGTTTTTTGTCTCTCCTCCAGTCTATCAAAGTCATTTCTATTCCATTCTTTCAAATCTTTTGTATCATTCAACAATACTTTGACTCATTTTTTTTTCTTTATTTGGGTAAGAGCTTAAGCAAACTACCAAGTCAACTAGTTGACATGTGACCCAATGGTCAGTTGTTCCTAGTTTGATTAATGACTTTGAAAATTGTGTGTATGTTTGCATATTAAAATTGATTTCAGTTTTCTAAGTGCATTGGAAAAAAAAAAGAGTTTTTGTTTTCTAAAGTGAGAGAAAGGGATTCACCCATCGGTATGTAGTATGACAATTCCCAGCAACTTTATTGGGGATAAACTGAATTTTTTGGATTTATCAAGACTATTTTGTAGTTCAACAATGGAATAAGATAAATTTTATGGCATCAAAGACTTGGTTATTCAAATTTGAACAAAATTTTATGTACTCTATCACTAAAAAAAAATTATAATAAAAAATTTTCTTGTAATGAATGCATTTTGAGAAACGCTCTTATATATAAATATAAAACCTTCTTACGCTTTAAAAATTTTCATCAAATAGTTGAGAACCAATTTAAAACAAATATAATAACTTTACTTACAAATTCTATTGGTGAATCTTTCAATATATTTCAAAGTTATCTAGAAGTAAATGTGTATTCTTCACCAAAAATTCTATTCTAGAACTCAAAAACGGAAAGAAATTTTTGAAAGAAAAAAATGACATGTTGTAGAAACTACAACGACTTTGTTAATTTCAAAAGAAATTCCTAAAAGTTTTGAGATAATGTTGTTTTTAATGTTAATTTATCTTATTAATAGGATGTGATAAAAACATTTAAATAAAATAACACCTTTTCAGAAACTCTACAATACGGAACCTAATTATGACATGCTACGTGTTTTTGGATCTAAATATTGTGTTTTAAATAATATGAATGATAAATTTGTTTTCAAAACCTATGCAACATGTTTTTCTTGGGCATTAGAAACTCAAAAGGCATCTAGATGTTATGACTACAATATTGATAAATTATATATTTCATGAATTGTCATATGTTGACAATGAGAAAGTGTTTGTGAAGAGGATGCGAAACATAATTTTGATTATTCATTGTGAAAGATATTTTGTTGTGAAATGATAAAGAAGAAGATGTTGATGAAATAATTGAAGATGATTCACCAACCTGCCAAGAAATGGGCTCTTTATAGACCTAGTTACTTATAATAAGAGGACAACCAAAGATATTCCCAGTTTAGAGTCATGAATAGAAGGACCCAACATAAACGCTAAGCCTCAAATATTTGTTTCCTACAAGTCTTTACTCCTAAATATAGGAATATATTAGCAGCCATTTATTCCTTTTTTGAGTCAACCATTTATGATGAAGCAGTCCAAAGTCCTCAATTGATTGAAGCCATAAATATTGAATCAAAAGATTTAGAAAAATATGTAACATGGAAAATCACTTCTTCATCTAAAGGAAAGAAAACTATAGGTTGTAATTGGGTCTTCAAATTGAAAACTAAAAGTAATGGGACTTTAGAAGGACACAAAATTATTCTAGTTTTCAAGGGTTATTTGTAAGATACGAAATAGAATATGAAGAGAACTTTGCACCCAGAGCTTAGATGACATCAATATATTGGAACTCTTATAGCAGTTTCTTTTATTAAGAAATGACCCATTTACCAAACAAATGTGAAGAACTCATTTCTGAATGGTGAATTAAATGAAGGTATTGTACATATGTCCTCCAAGACCTGAGATACCACAAGGGTGTGCGTTGCACTTGAAAACAACACCTTATGGTATGAACCTCTGAAGGCCTAATATGACAGGTTTTGCAAGGCCATGACTCAACATGAGTTCAAATCATGTTACTCTCATGCTGCTCTCATTGTAAAGGTTTTAATTGATGTCAACGTGATTTTGCTTCTTTATGTAAATGATATGATTGTTGCATGTAATTAAGTGGACATGGAAAGCAAAAGCAAGAAGTTTCTAAAGAGTTTGAAATGTCTAACTTGAGATTTCTCACTCACTTCCTTGAAATAGAAGTAAATTATTCTCAAATATGTTATTTGCTAGCTCAAATCAAGTTTGCAACCAACAAAATTCATTGGCGAAGTTCTAATGGTAAAGTTGTCACAGCTTCAAAAGCACCCTAAGTTAAAATGAGAATAAATGATAGAGAACTACTTTAGAATTTCACATTCTATCTACAGCTGGTTGAAGCCATTTCTTAATTGTCCATTTTTAAACCCGATATTGCACATGCCATATATGTAGCAAGTTAATTTCAGCACACGCCTACATCAATCCAGATGAGAGAATTAATAAGAATCATTTGATATATCAAGAACAGTATCAACAAAAGAGCATTTTGGTTATCATCATTTTCTTTAGAATTGATTGATTACACTAATGCAGATTGGGGAGGTGATCCCAACAATCGGTACTGTAGTATTGGTTCTTAAGTCTTTCTAGGTATATATTTGATTTCATAAAGATGCAAGAAACCATAGAAGATTTCATTGTCATCCATAGAAAGCAGACTATAGAGCAATGACATCAACCACCAAGGAAATTTTCTCATTAAGAAGTCTACTTAAAGATAGAAAGATTGGTTTCAATGGAGCAACAAACCTGTGCTATAACAACAAAAGTCTTATACATATTACTATAAAAAATACATGTTATGAGAAGACAAAACATATCAAAACGAAATGCCACTTAAGGAGGGAAGAATGTTTGAGGAAATCTATTGAGTTACCCCTTGTTACATTAGAGGGCGTTTGATGGTCACAGGACACGCGGAACAGGACACGCGTGTTCTGTTCCATTGAGTTTTACATCAAACGCCGTCCACAGAACAGGATGGACACGACGGACAGTTGGACAGGGACTATAAATTATTCTTTGTTCCATGCTGTTCCGAGCTAACCCTCGGAACAGCGTGGAACAGAACAGCCTCCTGCCCCCGATCGGCCCTCGCTTTCTCTCCTCCTCCTCCGTCTCTTTGACGAGCTGGTCACCCTTTCTCTTTCTCTCCTTCTTCTCCGTCTTTGCCCCCGAGCTGCCCTCACCCTCGCCCTCGTCGAAAGATCACTGTATATTTAAGCTGCGAAATCTGTCGCCGATCAATCTAGTTTGCTCTCCTTCTCCATCGTCTTCAGCTTTCCTGCATCTTATGTTATCGTCTTCCACAAGGAAAAGGAGGATGAGTTCTATAGGAACCAAGGGCGGGCATGGGAAACTGAAGTCATCTAAGTCGGTATTTCGGTCGCAGAAGGCCAGTCTGCAATTTCCGGTGGGTAGATCGCCCGATTTCTCAAAGCCGGAAAGTATGTTGAGCGAGTTGGTGCGGGTGCGCCTCTCTACCTCTTTTCCATGCTCGAGTATCTCGCAGCCGAGGTATTGATTAAAAGGAAGTTATGATATTCATTTCTGATTATATGTCTCTGTTCGTTAGATTGTTTTCTAACGATTCAATCTAGGGTTTTCGTTTTTAAATCTGTGATTCGGTGCGATCTTGAATCAGTTCCTTTTTCCACCGATGTTTTCTTTTCATTCTTCAAATGAGTGAGTGACTATTGCCCCTAAAACCGATGAAAGAAATGGCTGTTTCTATTTCCAGTTTGTCTTTCGCTTGTAGTATTTGGTTTCCCCTTTTAGTATGTGTTGGTGGAGAACGAAAAGGAGTCTTTAGTTGATGTTCTTAGTCTTGGAACTTCTTCCTGATTTTTTTTCCATCTGGAAAATAAAAGCGATCCCTTTTGGTCAGTTTTGTTTTTGCCTATTATTTTCTTTTGGAGATTTGTTCTATTTAGCAACATCACAATCTTTTCCTCTTCATTTTGTTTTGTTGTTCTCTGGATCTCATTGAATTTCTTTCCTGTATAATCTGTTGGGGAGTTCGATCTACATTATCTAATTTGGTCGACCGGATCATTGATGACCACATGGCGAGGATGGGGAGAAAAGCTGACCAACACCCCGACAAGGTGGACGAGCTTCTAGCCTTTCTCGGAGATGTTACCTCTGCAGGAACAGGGGATGCGCCAGATGAAGCTGCCCTCTCTACAAAGCTCACAAGAGATAACATCAAAGCCATAATCATGGTAATCTTCATCCCCCTTTCTCTCCTTCTCTCTCATTCTCTCTCTGCATAGAGCCACTTCGCCGTGGTAGATTTTTCTGCCTGAACTTTTTCTTTACATTTTCCGACTTAGTAATTATAAATATAAAAGGTCATGAATGAAAAGAAAGGGAAGCAGATTCATGGGTGGTTCAAAATTTTCAGTACGTTATGTCTTCTTCTTGATTTGATCATGCTTACAAAATGTTTGATGATGCATTAAGTACTAATTCATGGAATCATGGTGCTTGAGGCTCAAGTGTGGTTTATGCAAAGATAGATCATTTGGTTTGAATGACTACCATTAACTATACATCCTTTTAACTATACATCCTTGAGATCCTTCTATTGTGATTCTTGATATGCATAACCATACCGCCATACCTTTTATGTGTGGTTGCCTTTTCATGTACAACATTATTTCAATTTCCTTTTGGAAAGTTCATAAAACGATTGAAATATGTGAACCTAGGATCCTCTTGAGGATATGTATAACCACTTTTGGTAAAAAGCAGCTCTCCAAAACCTGGAGCATACCAAGTCCTTGCTATATAAAAGTTACGTTCAGGATACCTATATGCAGTTTTATGTTTCATACACCAAATGTCCTTAGTGCATGCAAGTGTAGGCATGCATTTGGTAATTTGGTGTGCAGATACAACTTTTGACTTTTTGAAAGAATACATGATGACACCAGCCCCTCAATATTTCTTTTTCGATTATCAGTTTCTAGTTTGTATTTATTGAGTCTGCTTCTAAGCATATGGTGAATGTGTAAGTAGGTGCTTGGAGGAAGGGGCAGAGGAGTTCATAGTGAAGCCGGTGAAGCCCTCTGATTTGAAGAGGTTGAAGGATTATCTTGTTGGGAAGAAGGTGGTGGAGCAAGTAGGAGAGGGGATTCAAGCTCAATCGTGCAAAAGGAAGCTGCCCTCCTCCCCGTTATCGCCATCACCATCGTCCTCATCTTTACTGCCATGCAATGACCTTGATGTCATTCCCCCTGCATCACCCTCTTCATCGCAGCCTCCATGGCCAGACTAGACTCTTAGTCGGCAACTGTTGACTCCTGGCATAGCTCTCCATCGAGCTCTCTCTCCCCCTCTCTCTCTCTTCAGTTTTAATTTTGTAATGGCAATTTGAAGACATGTACAAGAATCATGTAAAAAGGAAGATTAAGATATGTTCATATAGAATGAATAAAAAGTCTTCTTTTTTGGATATGTCTGCTTTGATTTTGTTTTTTTTTTTTTTTCCCTCTTCATGATGAGGGCATATCTCAACTTCTCAATTTATGAGATGGTATGATTCGACCAAGTTGGAGTACTTAAAATTTTCTTATCTATTGTTGTACTTCTAAACTGATAGAAAGCACAAGCTATTGATGTACTCTGAAATTGTGGAGGTTATTCATCGTTCCTTGTTTTCGATATCTTAAGTTCGTGCATAGCTTGCATCTTATCTCATTATTGCACGTCAATTTAAAAGGGCTTATAATTCTTATTCATATAGGTAAAAGTTAAAACAGACAGAACGGATGATCGGACAAAACAAAAACAAACGCCAGACAGGACAGACAGAACAGACATGTGCAAAACAAACGCTGGACAAGAGGAACATAATGTTATGTTCTTAAGATCATCAAACGGTGGACAATGAACATCATTGTCCATAAGAACAGGACAATAGTCTGATGGACAGGACGTCCTGTCTGTCCTGTCCCAATGGACAGCAATCAAACGACCTCTTAGAGTTTCAACTAGTGAACTTCTTCTCCAAAGGACTCGTAGAACCTATATTCATATATCTTCTTAACAAACTTTTAGTAAACTTACTATATCAGTTAAGGATTATTTTTTTTTATTCTACTAGGTATAGGTAGGTTATTGTATTGTATTTCTCCTTAGCATCCTCTGTATTTTTGTATTCTTTTGTATTTTATTTTTCATATTTTTCTGTTTGCTGCAAAATATAACGTACTAATAGTTGTCGAATTCTCCAATGGATAAATTGTCTAATTATTGGACATTCCAACAACCTGAACTCTTTTTGTTTATTGAACTAATTTAGAAAAACATTAAAAAAATGTCAGCAACTTGGTCTTCTGATATAATTGGCTGCAATTCTATCTCTCCTCTAAGTACCTTCTCTTTGATAAAGTGATGTTGCACCTCTATATGTTTCTTTGAGTATGGAAGACATGATTTTTCACAAGTCCATAGCACTTTGATTATTGGAGTAGAGTTCCATTGCATAATCTACATCTTGAATAATGTTACATATACAAGTACATTACAAATACTTTGCATGGTTGATGGCAATGAAAAACCATCAATAGGTTAGATATATGAGGCAATGGACCATGTGAAGAAGAAAATAAAGGTACGTTGAAGAACTTCCATATTCTAATTAAATGTTAGACATCTTGGCTTTCATTTTATCTACGAAGTTATTATTCAATCTCATTTTTAATGCTTTCTTCAATTTTCTAATAAATAAGATAATTTCGAAAACTGAAGCAACATTTGGCATATGTGGGAATCATTGACAAAAAATGGGATACTCAATTATATCAAATTCCGCAATGCAGTGGAGTTATATTTAGACCCAGCATTCTTTTTAGTGATCCTGATATTAAGTCTAATTATGAAATTAAAGTTGGATTATTCAAGTGCATTTCCTGTCTTATTGAATCTATTTTGGATGAGTAAGATACATTACTAAATGGTATCATATGGAAGACAGAATGCCTGTTGTATGGAGATGGGTATTCAAAAGAGTAAGAAACTTTTGCTAAGTATGTTAAATTGTCAACAACTTCAAAAGTTAATATTTTCCATTCTTTAGATTATATTTTATTTATTTCATGAAGCGTTGAAGAATGAATAATAGTGTTTGAATTTTGAATTATTCATACCATTGGATACATTTTCCATTTGATTAGTTCATTAGTGTACCTTTTATGGCAACAGATGTCCTGAACTCCATTTTTTGACCCTTTTCACCTATATTATTGTTTTTTTATTTTTGCATTTTGCTTCCAGAATTTTTTTTCAAACTTTTTAAAATTTTGCTGAGATTTTCTAAAAGGAACTTTGTTGTCTTATCTGAGAAAAAAAATGATGTTTAAAAGCTTTAAACGATATTTTCCATTAAATGCCTGACACATGGAACATTTGAATCTAACTAAATTGTTTAACAAGACAAGTCAGCAGCTAGAAGAGCAAGAGAGTGGTCGTGACTTTAAACTTTGGGTCAACATTAACAAGTTGGTGTTAACAGGCACCTTCTCTCTTTCTCTCTCTCTCTCTCTATACATATATATGTTTATATATATATACATATATATATATATATATATATGTTTATATATATATATATAAACATATATATATATATATATATGTTTATATATATATATATATATAATATATATATATGTTTATATATATATATATATAAACATATATATATATATATATATATATGTTTATATATAAACCTACATAGTTAATTATTACACTCTCTTCATATATAAACTTTTGCGTACGTCTTAAGTTGGATCGGTGCTCTCTCTCTCTCTTAATCAATCCTACTCATAACCGTAAAGAGAGTGAGAGTTCAATTGCAAAATCCTTTCTCATGCTGGTGAATCATGCATATCTATCGTGTTCGGTTTGAATTATGGCCTAACTAACTGGGTGTGCATGCACTCATAATACTCAAATGACGAAAGATCCATGAACTGCTGCAACTGGAAGTCATTTATCAAGTAATCAAATTTGTTTGTTGTGGTAGTGGGCAGCAAATTAAAGAAAAACATGCACGCCGATCAGGTCAGCTGGCTAAGTGAGAGACTGTGCAAACGTTTCAACTGATGCGGGTACCATACGCTTATCGATCAGTACATCCATCTTACTGGCAAGGAATATTAAGCAATTTCAGACAAAGCCTATTAAATCTTGGGATAAATTAAAAAATCGGGCATTATTTCATAATATTGAAAGCAAGCAAGGCAGCTGCTACCTATCATAGATATTACTTACAAACGACAAACAACTGGACAACCTAGTGAAAGAAGGGGTCGGATAGAGTAGTATATATAAGCTAGTACTTTAGCCAACCTCACATATATAACACAAACTGCGAGTCTCTAATGGTGGGTTTCAAAGGACCAAGCTAAGCATGGTCCGTTCCGTATGTGATGTGATGATCATGGTGAACTGGGCTTGTAAGGAACTGCTGGAAATTCAGGTAGAGTTGGCCTGGCAAAAGCTGGGAACTCATGAGGCAACCCAGGAAGAGTAGGCTTAGGCAGATCATGAACATCCGGAAGTTCATGAGGGAGAGTTGGCTTGGGGATCTCTTGGAATTTGGGTAGCTCTGGAAGATGATGATCAAATGGGTTGGGGCCTTTTGGGAACTTCATCTCAGGGAGATCATGACCTTCAGTTAGCTTTGGGATCTCTTGAAATTTGGGCTCCGGCAGCATGGCAATCTCCGGGAATTTAGGCTCAGGCAGAGTTGGGAATTCAGGCTTGGGCAAGTTTGGTATTGTTGGGAAAGTGGGATGACATGTAGGTTGAGCTCCTCTGGTGTAGTCCCAGTCTCATCAGCAGCTTCCAACACAGATAGCGCCCACCCATACATACATTACTCATGCTTAGAACTGATAGAGTGATCAGAAGGAGAGCTAAGAAGGCAGAGCAGCCATGAACAGAAGAAGCCATGGCAGTGCAAAAGACAACTCTGAGCTCTGTATGTATGATCCTATACAAGAAGTGGTGTCTATGAGTAGGACTTGCAGTTGGAGCTTCGTATTTATAGAGTAAATTCGAACGGCAGGATGGTTAGATGCTATGTGCTTATGTGTTTTGAAATCCTTGCACATTTGGTCACCTTCCCGCTGGCTCTCTCTTTATCTCTATGATAGAATTTGCTGGAAACTAGTTATAATATCATAAAGTAGTCCAACTACTCACGGAGACACATGAAGTAACAGTTGAGTAGTGTTAGGCACAAGTTATTTCAGCTTTATTTCAGTTTCTTTTAATTGTCGTTAACAGTTGTGGGTGTTTCTTTTGCTTTAATAATTTCTTTTGTTCCGGGTCGGGTCTGGTTAGAATGTGCAACCCAACCCAGCACGTCATGTACTTAAACCCTCTTATAAGGTAAGCAAACCCTAATGAAGTTATTATTGACGTGAAGAGGAGCTGGGCTTCTTGCGGCTGTGTGTGTGAGTGCTACAACGAGCAGTTGTAGTGATCATGGCGGAGAGAGTCACCACGTGCGATGCCATGGCAGCGGTGGAACAACACTGAAATCAAGTGGATACGGTGATCGGTGGCCTGGAAGGGAGGATGCATGGGATGGATCAACGCCTGAGCACTGTGGACGCAAGATTGGAGGCCATGTTGGTGGAGCAGCAGGCGATGTCAGCACTCTTGCGAGAAAGCCTGCGACAAGGTTCCTGGCAGCAATCGCTTGAGTCAGATCAGATCCAGTCGGACAAGCACAGGGGACAAGGTTTGCCAAGGAATGGGGGCGCAGTCTGGCGACCAGCGAGGATGGATTTTCCGCGGTTTTCGGGAGACGACCAGATTAGTTGGGTGTTCCGAGCTGAACAATATTTCGATTGCCAGGGAATCGAGGATGATGAAAAAGTGCATCACGTGACGGTGTATTTTGAAGGGGCGGCGGTGCGTTGGTTCCATTCATTGGTGTCGCAGCAAGGGAGACCAGAGTAGACGACATTGGTGAAAGAACTCACGGCGTGCTTTGGGCCGTCGGCGTATCTCGACTACAATGTAGAGTTGTTGAGCATTAAACAATCGGGGATGGTGTTGGAGTACCAGGAACATTTTGAGGCATTGATGAATATGGTGCGTGGATGGCCCCTTCCAGCCCTCATAGGCGCGTTCCTAGCAGGTTCAAAGGATGAAATACACATTGAAGTTCAAGCCATGAAGCCACAAACGTTGAGGGACTGCTTCGATTTAGCCCGCACGGTGGAAGAGAAAAACAAACGGCTCGGGGTACTTTCAGCAGGACGTGGCAAGACGTGAGGACCAGCCCACGAGAGACCTTCCCCAAGGCGTGGCCGGACACACGAACCAGCCCGTGAGAGAAGTTGAAGTCTAACGTTTTTCCACCGGCCCCAGGGAAAAATCAGAAGGGAGTCGAGCCGCGCCAAGTGGTGAGACGATTAACACCCAAACAAATCAAGGAGAAGAGACGGCTGAACCAATGTTTTCACTGCGATCAACCGTATGTTCCAGGGCATAACTGCAGACACCTTCACATGTATCTAGTCGAGGAGAGCGACGAGCCACTCGAGGCTGAGGTGATTCCGCCCATGCCTATGGAACCTGAAGAGGCAGAAACCCAGACGGTACCCGAAATTTTGTTGCACGCGTTGGTTAGAAATGAGGTTCCCCACCTCATGCGTGTGGAAGGCAAGTTACGAGGCCGGCAGGTCAGCGTGCTGATCGACATGGGCTCTACTCACAATTTCATTTGTGAGAAATCTGCCCGAGCCTTGGGCTACCATATGGAGGTGCAACCCTCCTTTGATGTGGTAGTAGGAGACGGGAGTACCCTGAGGTGCAGGGGTAAGTGCCAAATGGAAAGGTTAAAGATCCAAGGTTTTCACTTCCCTGTATAGTTATACATGTTAGCCATGGCAGCAGCCGACCTAGTCTTAGGCATCTAGTGGCTATGCGAGTTGGGAGAAGTGGTATGGGATTTCATGGTCCACGAACGAAAGAATTACATTGGAGGCGAGCCCTAGACGACCGTGCTCGGAAGAACCAGCTGTCTGCCTGATGAAGGGACCATCCACTTCTTTTCTCCTACTAACCACTCACGTGCAGGCACAGAAGGAAGAAAATGAGGTCCGATACGGCTCTGAGGTGTTTAAGGGCACACTGCAGGAAATGCTACAAGAGTTTTGGTCAGTTTTTAGCACGCCTAAGGCACTACCACTAGAAAGAGGATATGAACACCGTATGCTCAATCCATGCTTGCAAAATGTTTCTTCTACCGCTGCTTTTAATGATATGACACTTGTCTCAAGAACATGTATAAGGGTAAGAAATCGTTCAACTACTTGACCATTTTCATTAACAAATCGTAATACAATAGTCATTTGTTCTTTAGTCGACATATCTCGAGAATCATCAAGTAATAGAGAAGAAAAAGTACCTCTAAGCACCTTCATAATAACATTTGTAGTTTCAATTGCACATGTTCTTGTAATATCTTTTTGTATATCGGGAGATGTGAGCTTGTTATTCTCTGGAGCATTCTACAATACAACTTTATTGAATTACAACCGGGAGCCAAACCTGTCAAATCTAGACCCTACCGCTACAGCCGGATACAATGAGAAACCCTCAAAGAGCTTGTGCAAGAGAAGTTGAAAGTTGGTGTAATTCAGCCTAGCTGTAGCCCATTTGCTTCGCCTGCTTTGCTTGTAAAAAAGAAAGACGAAAGTTGGTGTTTCTGTGTGGATTATCGTGCATTGAACGCCATCACCATCAAGGAAAGATACCCGATTCCCATTGTAGAAGACTTACTGGATGAGCTGAATAAGGCGTGTGTCTTCTCCAAATTAGATCTATGCTCTGGGTATCATCAAATCCATGTGGTTAAGGATGACTTTCCTAAGATTGCCTTCCACACGCACGATGGGCACTACGAGTTCACGGTCATGCCTTTCGGGCTGATGAACGCGCCTTCTACTTTTCAATCGCTGATAAACGATGTGTTTCGTCCCTTCTTACGAAGGTTCGTATTGGTTTTTTTGTATGACATTTTGATTTACAGCAAGGGAGAGCGAGAACATCTCCACCATTTACGAACGTTGCTAATAGCCTTGAAGCAGCATAAGCTACACACCAAACTCTCCAAATGTGTTTTTGGCACGTCCAAGATCTCCTATCTAGGACATGTGATCAGCTGCGGAAAGGTGAGCATGAAACAAGAAAAAATTCAAGCGGTGCAAGGTTGGGGTACACCTAGAACCGTGTGCGAGTTGCACGCGTTTCTCGGACTCACGGGCTACTACCGTAAGTTTGTTAAAAACTACGGCCTTATCGCAGCACCCCTCACGGCACTAACCAAGAAGGGCCAATTTGCATGGAGCGTTCAGGCCGAGCAAGCATTCCAACAACTCAAAGAGGCAGTGACTACCGCCCCGGTTTTGCAGATGCCTAATTTTCAACTTTCGTTTACAATCGAGTCAGCGATTTGGGCGTGGGTGCGGTACTAAGCCAAGAGCGGCATCCCATCGCTTATTTCAGCAATGGGTCCGGTGTTTGCGAGTAAATCTGCTTACGAACGAGAGGTGATTGCCATAGTCCTTGTCATACTCAAGTGGAAACACTATCTCTTGGGGCAACAGTTTCTTGTCTGAACCGACCACTTTAGTCTCCAACATTGCCTGAAGCAGTCCACCCTATCGTCATCAATGCAAAAATGGATGCTGAAATTGATGAGCTTTGACTTCAAGATCTGCTATCGCAAAGGGAAAGAAAACGCAGCAGTGGACGGGTTGTCCCACTCACACGACTAGGCGGTTAGTAGTTTATTTGCCATTTCACAAGTGCAGGCCCACCTATGGGATGAGATTCGACAAGCGCAAGAAAGATCCATCTCGGTAAAGAAGATTAGAGATGAGATGGAGAAGACTCCCCTTAGAGTGTATGGGTACGAGTGGAAATCACCATATCTATATCGCAGCAGATGCATCTTCATTCTGCCCGAGTCCACCTTGCCGCAAACCCTTATACAGCATTATCATAATGAGCAAACGGCCAGCCATGAATGCGTAGAGGGTACTTATCGTCGACTACGACCTACCTTTTATTGGCCAGGAATGAAAAGAGCCATCACTGATTTTGTAAAGGGATGCGACATATGCCAAAAGAACAAATATGAAACGATGAAACCAGTCGGACTGCTTCTTCCACTGCCCATGCCAGAGCTTTTATGGGAAGCCATATCGTTGGACTTCATAGAAGGTCTGCCATCATCCCGGGGAAAGTCTGTTATCTTGGTAGTGGTGGACCGCCTGTCGAAGTATGCACACTTTGTACCCTTATCTCATCCATATTCTGCCAAGACCGTAGCTCGAGCTTTCCAAGATCACATCGGGAAGCTACATGGCATGCCCAGGTCGATAACCAGCGATAGAGATCCCATCTTTATCAGTGCCTTTTGGAGGGAATATTTTCAGTTACAGGGCACGAAATTACAATTGAGGACAGCTTACCATCCACAAACCGATGGTCAGACTGAGGTTGTAAACATGTGCCTCGAGACTTACTTACACTGTATTGCAGGGCAGCGTCCACGCCTATGGGCAGAGTATCTGTCATGGACTGAATTCTCATACAACACCAGTTGGCATTCATCGATCGGTGTCACACCATTTGAGGTGGTGTATGGGCATCCCCCTCCCACTATACGTCGATATCAGCCTAACACAGCGAGAGAAGAATTAATGGATACTCAGCTCCACTGCAGAGACGCTATTCTGGGGGATCTGAAAACACACCTTGCAGCGGCGCGCAACCAAATGGTGATCCAATACAACTGCAGACACCAGGACCAACAGTACAACGTTGACGAATGGGTGTACTTGCGCAGGCCGACCCGCGCAGCAGGGTATCGTCAACCACGAGGGTACAACAAACTCGCCCCCCTCTATGTTGGCCCATTTCGCATCATCAGGCGCGTTGGTCCTCTTGCTTACGAGTTGCTACTGCCCGTTGGGAGTAATATATATCCCGTTTTTCACGTCTCAAAGCTTAAGCCGTGCCCCCAACCACCGACTGAAGAAGACATAATCGAAGGGCCCATCAACGAAGATCAAACCAAGGCTGTTCCTTTCCATCGACTTGGCACGTGCATGATCAATCAAGAGGGCTCGAAATCGGTCGACTGGTTAATAGAGTAGAACAATGCTGAGGAGGGCATAGCGACCTGGGAAAAGGCTGAAGACATTATTAATCGCTTTCCAGATTTTTCAGCTTGAGGACAAGGTGGTGTTGAAGGAGGGGAAATTGTTAGGCGCAAGTTATTTCAGCATTATTTCAGTTTCTTTTAATTGTCGTTAACAGTTGTCGGTGTTTCTTTTGCTTTAATATTTTCTTTTGTTCCGGGTCGAGTCTGGTTAGATTGTGCAACCCAACCCAGCACGTCATGTACTTAAACCCTCTTATGAGGTAAGCAAACCCTAATGAAGTTATTATTGACGTGAAGAGGAGCTGGGATTCTTGCGGCTGTGTGTGTGAGTGCTACAACAAGCAGTTATAGTGATCGTTGGCCGACGAGGCTAACAAGTAGTCAATCACATGCTAATCAAATTCGTTAATGACCTGTGAAATATAATACTCATGAATTCACATCTTGGTAGGAGATACACAATTGTTTATTTCAGGACATGAACTGACTCAATCTAGATCTGAGTATATCGATTCAACCAGAACAAGGGACGTTTATTGATCATTGAATGCTGGTCCTGTGTTCTCAAGTTTTAGGCTGACTGGATTCAAAGGGGAGTTGGACGACTAATGTGCCTTGGTTACGTACTTGGACGTACGTATATGTCAAAACTTCCATAGAGAAATAAATTGAAGGTTTTTTTCTTTTAAGGTAATGCAGTTATACACTAATAAGCTGATCTATCTATTATATTAATATGACAATCTTCAGAGCGAAGCAAAGAAGTTAAAGAACATATTCTCAACATATAAAATTATTTATTTTACATTAGAATGAATTCTAACCATTACCCTTATATGCTGCAGCTTATATTATATTCGAAAAGTTCGAGCTCCGAGCAGTAGACTAGTTTTTTCTCTTTGATATGGGCTGATATGTAAAGAAGTGGATTTTAGATCTAGATCCAACCATGATGGGTTGGATCTAAAATCTATACTGTAACACAAAAGGGAGGTACATAACCGTTCGATTTTGTAGACCACGTTTTTTGAGTGGTTTTTGAGAGGGATAACGAATAAGAAAAGAAAAAAGCGTAGAGGATGAAGTGTAGATCCTTTTACAATAAGGGTGGAGGGCATAGAGGTTTTCCCAGAACATGAAAACCTATCCTTGCCGAGCACACGAGTCAACGACTTCACAAGTTGAATGAACAAATTAAGTATGCATACATTGTTAGTATGCATACATTGTTGTTTTCGTGATGCAATTTTTTCTGTCATTGGTATGAGAGCACCGGTAATGTGTTTGGCTCTTTGTTGCCTCGCGAGAATCCAGCAATGGTTAAAAAATATGGTTTTATGTAACCTATGAAAGAAACTATATTTTTTTATGGTGGAAAGAGGATGCCACCGACTAGAAATTGGGGATAGCAACAAGCGTTGCTCCTGTACTTCCCTGAAGGGAACGAAAAACAAGTATATGAACCTGTTTTTTTGTTGGTGGCCGATAGATGAAGCCTTACACTTTGGCTGTGCCGTGTGTTTAAAGTTCTTGTGACCCACACATTTCCATTTTTTTTATTGAAGGAGATGCCAGCTGCCGTCTCTTTTCATTTAATGTTTCGAAGACTGCTGTACGCAGTTTTTTTTTCTTTTTTTTTTGGCTTTTGTGGGTGCCCTAGGTACTTGCGTGAACAGTCCTCTCTCTTTTTTTATTTTACATAATAGGGTAAAAGATTGCTGCAGTAAGCTCTGGCGAGCGTGCCTTGCATTTATGACTTGGAGACTACAGTAAGCAGCCACCTCTGTTTGGTGTTCTTTTCTTTCGTTATTATACATGCCTCATTTAATGGCATACGACTGTCGTTTTTCTTTTTTGGTTTATGATGTTAACTGTAGACTGTAGTAGCCAGTAGGTGGTCATTGTCCGATGTTTTTTTTACTGTATTCAAATGCATCTAACAGAACTCTTATGTAATATAGGCCTGCCGTTGACAGACCAACAATTAATGTAGGTATTTATTTATTTTTTTTAACGACATGTTATGATGTTCTTTTCTGCCTGCACCCTGCCACCATACTATATGCATCTTTTCCTGCATGCTATGCATTTTTTTTATGAGACTGCTCACACATTTTTTTAATTTTTTAGTGTAGATAAATCATATTGCCTTACCTCGATGGATGTGAGAAATGGATTGACGCATTTTTTGTTATTATATTGTGATTTACATATGCATCGTATGAGCAGATAATATTATGTGATAGATAAAAATATTCGGTGATTCCAGATCTATATGTTATTTTTTTTCTAATATGCGTGGTGATTTAAATGTAGCTTCGATTTGGATTTTGGATCAGATCTTGACTGCCCATATGTATATATAGTTTTGATACGAAAATTAGTATCATAGTTTATATCATTTTATTTGACCTTGCTCAAGCACTCATTGCCATGATTTAATATGCATGCTAAGTCAATGTTTAATGTTTTTGTGGCATATAGTCTCAATGTTAGGTGGTATTGATGGATCGTATAAGAGTGATGAGATCTCCAGCCCATGCGCATCAGTGGACAACGTTAGTGAGCCTATTGCATCATATAATGTGTCCCCATCAGAGCAAGTGCTTAATGATTTTTTAAATTATAAAAAGTGCATTACACATTATATGTATGATCATATTACCATCATGGATGATAAAATTATCTCATGAGAGTGGAGAATGGGATCTTTTTTACCCCAGAGAATGACGCTAATGCAAATTTGAATCTCTTCTAGATGATTGGGCACAATTGTATGCTAAGGCATGGAAAAGATATTACTCTTCGGGAGGTGTTGATTGACATTGAATACAAGGTTAAGCGCCACGTAAAGAAAGTATTTTGGCAAACCCAATTCCAAGACAAGCATTGCGACACCTGGCTTTAGGGAATGATAGGGAGGTGCAGTTGATGCGACATAAGCAAGAATTGCAAGAGATTCTGGCATTCAAGAGAGTCTTTGAGTAAAGGCAAACTTTTCTTGAGACTGCCCTTCTTGCAGAGTTATACAATCATGCCCTAGATACCCTAGATACAGTTATAATTGGCTAGCTGCTTGTTATTTGCCTAAGTTTGATGATTATGACTTTCGTTCTTTTGTTTTGTTTTTGTCAAATAATGATGGACGTCTTGTTTTTAGACATGATGTTAATATGGTTTATACATTTTTAATGGTGTGACGTTTATTCATTTTCTTTTTTTATTAACATGATTACCAATGCATGTTATGCTTCTTTTAATCCTTATATGATATGGATATTGTCATAATTGAGATACAATATGGTTTGAACTCACTCTAATTGTGTATTAAAGTCATCTTTACTAATTAGTTACATGGTTTGGATCATTATAATAGTGGAAGATGATTCAAAACATAGTGACATTTTGATTCCATGTCTTATGAAATAAATCATGTTAAGAGTCATGTTACCTTAACTAAACATAGATATGTCATCCAATTGTGAACATACTTGGACAACACATTAAGAACATTGATCTTTTTTTTTCACATAAGAGATGGCTACACCAAGTAAGACCATACTAGACTTAGCCCACATTGGAAAACCGAATAGAGAAAATTATGACATTTGGCACCCTAAGATCCAATTTGTCTTAGAGAAGACTGAACCCTTGATCCCCTAAACCATGTTATGACTGGACCTTAGGAAAATGGTCAACAAGTGCATAGAGACATAGAAACTTATAATGTGAAACACATGAACATTGTTGCTCATGTCAATTTGTTATGCTCAATGCAAGATGACATAATGTATCAATATAAACATTATGAGACTGCACACCATATGTGGATAGCTTTCAAAGACAAGTTAGGAAGCACTTTGAACATTAAGCTTAAAAGCTTGCTATCAAATTTACTCATATAGAAAGTAACATCAACACACCATGAGTCAGCTTCTCAAGAGATGGCCAACATGATTAGAGATCTCAATTTTACTGAAGATGTTCTTACAGATGAACAACAATTTCAGACAGTGATAAGGTCACTGCCAAATTACTGGAAACACATGAAAATAATATGACTCATAATGAGAGCATAAAGACTTTTGATGACATTGCTCGCCACCTGGAACTGGAAAATGAGCATTATATGGCCAAGAATTCCAGAAATGTTATTTGTCGCAAGCAGAAAATTGGATTTGGTCTAAAGAGGTTCAAAAACAACCGCAGTAAAGTGCAAGGCAAGAAGACATATGATGGAAAACAGATGTCGTGGCAAGCACAACAGGAAAAAGGACAAGGGAAAAATAAAATGTTTTAATTGAGATCAGTTTCGTCACTTCACGAGAGAGTGCATTGAACTTAAAAATAAAAGGTTTGCATCTGGATGACCTAGTCTACTAATTCTTTTGTTTTTAGTTGTGCACTAAGTGTTGAATCTCATCCTTTGTCGATTGTAGAACATCATAGTGCATTTATCAAATATCAAAAAATCTCAACTGGAGGAAGATGGTTGTTCTTAGGGAACAACAGTCAAGCAAAGGTTCGTGGTATAGGAACCTGTCAACTATCTCTATAGAGTCTTCTGCTACACGATGTACTACATGTTTCTGATATTCGACGAAACCTTGTTTCAGGTTTTGCTTTATTAACTTTTGGTTATATACTTGTTCTTGAAGACAATTTAGTTGTGATACTATTCAAAAACTCTATGATCTGTTCTGGTGTTCTATCTAATGGTTTCTTTGTGTTGTTTGTTTAATTCATGCTATGTGAATGGTGAATCTTTTAGTACGCATACAAATATGGATGTGTTAACTTGGCATGCTCGCTTGGGGTATATTGGACAAAAGAGAATAAATAGACTTACACATAAGGGATTATTAGGGTCCCTCATGAAATTTGATATGTATGTTTGATAAACATTACTTGGTAGGAAAGTCGACATGGAAACCATTTGGTAAGGCAATTAGAACTAACATTCCATTGCAAATAATTCATTCAGACACATATGGTCCTACGAGTGTAACTAGTAAACATGGTGTGTCATATTTTATTACATTTATTGACAACTACTCTTTGTATGGATATGAATATCTTATCTCCCATAAATCTGAAGCACTAAATTATTTTAGACGCTTTATTAATTTGATAGAGAATAAACTTGAATAAAAAATCAAAGCTCTTAGAACAGATCGAAGTAGAAAATATTTGTCAGAACAGTTCAAGGAACTGTGAGATGAAAAATGAATAGTTAGGCAATTGACCACTCCCTGTACTTTGCAACAAAATGGAGTTGCTGAAAGGAAAAATAGACCATTAATGGAGATGGTCAGATCTATGCTGATGCAAGCACAATTATCTATCTCCTTTTAGAGAAATTGTTTATGGATTGTCTTAACTGTGTTCCTACTGAATATGTTCTCTCAACTCCTCATGAACTATGGATAGGTAGATGACCTGACCTTAGCCATCTAAAACCTTGGGGGTCAGCGGCATATGTTCACAATCCTTCTCATCCACATGAAAAATTGGGTACAAAAGGAATTATCAGACATTGTGAAAACTCCAAGGGATATGTATTCCTAGGAGAAAACATTGATGAGATAGATTAATGAGATGCATCATTCTTGGAGAATGAATTTCATAAGATGGGTAATATAGATAGAAGTATTCAATTACATGAATTAGATTATCCTAAACAAGTAAATAACATTGTTCAAGAAACTAAGACATGTCATGAGATGTGTCAGTCGCTCCTAGATACTTGGAATGAACCCCATATAGAACAGGATGTCAATGTTGTCACAGTGCTTTGGAAAGTACAAGAAAGAAAATTCTACGACGCAGGTTTGACATAGAAGGAGAAGCTATAATGGTAGGTTCTGATGATATTGACATTCTAAAATCTGTACTAGAAGCTCTCTCTAGCCCAGAAAAACAAAACTGAAAAAATGTAATGGATGAAGAAATAAAAAACGTGAGCACCAATAAAGTTTTGCAACTTGTTGATTTTCTTTTAGGAAGAAAAGCTATTAGGAACAAAAGAGTTCTGAATATAAAGAGAAATGCTCAATGGTCCATTGAAAGATTTAAAGTTCGCTTAGTTGCAAAATGATACACAGAAAGAGGGCATAGACTACGATGAAACCTTTTTTTTTCAATAGTTAAGTTGACTTATGTTCACTTCATACTAGCTATCGTTTCATATATGTATATGGAATTACATCGGATGGATGTAAAGATAGCATTCCTTAATGAAGAATTGGATGAAGAAATTAACATGAAACAACAAGAAGGGTATGTTACCAAAGGCTATGAGTGCAAAGTATTCGAAATGATATTATCATGAACGTTCAAATACCATTGTCTAGATGATTGCTTGGTTGCCCAATAACTTGGCATATTATAAGTAATTTCTGTAATTGGTAGTAGTTGCCTTGTAGCTGGATGCATTTATAATTACGAAATGATGTTAAGCCTGTTAACCACCAACTCTTTAATGTCGATCCCAAGTTTGCAGTCACGACCCTTTTTTTCTCTACAGCTCACTTTTCTGGTTAAATAGTTTTTAGATTACATGTTCCACGTACTAAGCTTCAAATATGTGCCTCTCCGATCCTACGGGAGCAAGAAATTGGAATTCCGTATGGCAAGAGCAGAGAAGAGAATCAATTGATATCAGCCCCTTAGTCGTTATTGATCCTTTGCTCGTCCTTTGTTAAAACAAATGATCTAATATCGCTACCTTCCATAGCCATTCATTGGATATTGCAATTTTTATTAAAAGGAAAATGATGTATATGTGCATTTTTTTAAAGCTTATAGCAACTTGTACCACCAGTACTAATAGTGAGCCAATGGACTTAAGATGGTCATATAATGAATGTTAAACTACAACCCCGAGCTATTGGCTTGGGCCTTGGCCCCATCTCAAAAAAGAAAAAATTAAAAAAATGTATTTGTAAATTTTAGAAAATTTTATTTGTTCTATATATAAACTTTTAAAAATGATATTTTGGCCCTAGTCAAAATTTAGAAACTTTAATTCGGCATCTCTCATAAAAAATTTCTGGCTCCGCCCTTGCTTAGCTAGATCTAACTTGTTCCACATTCAATGTTATATATCTTCGTAACACCATCTTCAGCTTGCATTTAACCAACTAGTGTGATTCAGCACTTCCGCTGATTGAATCCTGACTAGGTAAAAATTTTTGCTACCTCTGTCTAAAAAAAATAAAAATTTAGAAATACTTAAATGATGAAAAAGCTTAAAATATTGTAAAACATGATACAAAGTAAACAGAATGGGTAACATATGGCACCTTTATATCAACCATTGAACCTGTCACGGAATGACAACTTCAGTCCATGCGGCACGACAAGAACCTTATGCCATCAACCTTAAAACAATCGAATGGAGTGCAAAGATCATTTAGAAAGCAAAATGCATAAAGAACGCAAAGAGTGAATAAAGAAAACTCACAAAGTATTTGTCTTACAAAGCTTGTACATCACGAGAGAGGTAAGAAAGGAGAATAATCTCAACTTGCTTACATAGGGTCGGCCAAAGCCACATACAAGGATTCAAATGCTGACCACCCAAAACACAGAATCCCCAATATGTCATTTAGACTAGTAGGAGCATACTCCTTTACAAGTGAGCAAGCATAAGCAAATGGTACTAGTATGTAAAAGAAAAGACTAGACAGACTCGAAGACAAGGCAACATGCTCCCCCCTTCAAATCATGTGTCATTTGCAGCATTAACTGCATCGAGGTAGATATAGACTTCTTCTGGATAGCACGACAACCGAAATGCATACTCCCAGGTAGGTTCCTCTTCATTCACCCACTTGACAAAATATTTCTTCATCTCTTCAAGATAGTTGATCTTGTGTCGAATAATTTGCTACAGCTGTCTATCAGCTCACGCTTACTTGAAGGGCTCTTCGAAGGATTGGTTCTCACTATGGCTAGCTTCGCGGCATCAAATAGAATGGCTTCAAATTGCATATGTGAAAAACTGGATGCACCTTGAAGTCTGGTGGCATATTTCACTTGTACGCTAACTTTCCAATTATCTTGGTCACAGTCAATGGCCCTTCATACTTTCGAATTAAGGCACGGTGTCGCCCACGAAAGATACCCGTGTGATCAAGATACAGCTTCATGAGGACTTGGTCTTCAACTCGAAATTCAGCCGGTCGTCGACCTTTATCAGCCCACTTTTTTATCTTTTTGGCAGCCTTATGCAAGAATGCTTTAGTGAGTTCTGTCTGCTCCTGCTAGTCAATAACAAACTGGTAAGAAAATGTAGGCTTCTGACGAAGTGATGCCAGTACTGTTCTAACAAGACATTGATATGCTCCATCTGGCCGTCTGTCTATGGGTGCAATCTTGTGGAAAACAATAAGTCTGAGCCGAGCAAACGAAATACTTCATGCCAAAACTTGCCTATGAAGCGAGCATCGTAGTCACTCACAGTGCTCTTCAGCATGTCCCAATGTTTTAACTATGTTCTTCACAAAGAGCTCTGCCATTTTCTATGAGGGACATTCCTTTGAAATTAATATAAAGGTGACATACTTTGAAAACTGATCCACAACAACAAGGATAGAGCTATAGTCATCTACTTTCGGTAGGCTTGCGATGAAGTCCATGGAGAGGCTTTCCTATGGATGCTCTGGAACAAGCAACAGTTCTAAGAGGCCTGCAAGCTTCTGGTTTGACCTCATCTATTACTAGCAGATGAGACACGTCTTCACGTAGGCCTCAACATCATCCCCCATCTGTGGCCAATAATATCTGCGTTCAATGAGTGCTAGGGTGTAGTTTTGGCCAAGGTGGCTAGCCCATAAGGTATCATGGCACTCTTTTAAAAGCTCCTGTCAAAGGTTGTCCCATCTTGACACGAATACACATCTGCCTTTGGTGAGGAGGAGTCTGTCTCATAGCCAGAACCTTCAAGTCTTCCCTACTTCAGCTAAGGCCACCAAGTGTTGTGCCAACGAGTCCTGTTGCATTCCTTCACGAACGCGCTTGAAGAGAGCACCCTCCAGTTGTGCATTGGAGGTCTCTGCCTAGGTCGCCGCAAGTTTAACCTTTCGACTCAATGCATCAGCAACGACATTGGTCTTTCCCGCCTTGTACTCTAAAACAAAGTCAAACTTGGTCATGAATTCTTGCTAACGAACTAGCTTTGGAGATAGCTTCTTTTGTGTTTGGAAATAGTTTGTGGCTACATTGTCAGTCTTTATGATGAATTGAGTTTCCAGCAAATAATGTCTCCATATGCGGCCTTGCATGATTACAATCATTTCACGTTCATGCACAGTATAGTGCGTTTTTACTTCCTTCAACTTTAGCTCTCATAAGCGATCAAATGACCCTCTTGCATCAATACTCCACCAATAGCAAAGTCAAAAGCATCGGTATGGACCTCAAAAGGCTTCAAGTAGTCAAACAACTTAAGTACAGGCTCTTTCTCAAGAGCTCTCTTTAATCCTTCAAAACCATCTCGGATAGACTGCATCTAAACCAAGGCCATGTTCTTCTTGAGCAAGTCAGTGAGGGGAGCAACAAGAAGTTGAAGGAAGATATTGTTCAAGACCCATGAATCTAGGGAAGAACCATCTATAGTAATTTGTCAAGCCAAGGAAGAACCACAATTCAGGCATTGTTGTTGACAGCTTTCATTTATAGATGGCTTTTACCTTCCCTAGATTCATTCACAATTGGCCATGACCAATAACATGGCCGAGAAAACTGATCTCCAGTTGGCCAAAGAGACACTCGTCCTTTTTCATATAAAGACCATTTTTCTTTAATACTTGGAACACCATCTGCAAATGACTGACACATTTCTCTATGCTACCACTAAAAACCACAATATCATCAAGATAAACCACCAAAAACTTATTCAGGTACAAGTAAAAGATATTGTTCGTCAACATTGAGAAGATTGTTGGGGCATTGGTTAACCTAAATGACATAACTAAAAATTCATAAGCACCATAATGAGTGACACAAGTTGTCTTTGGTTCATCTCTTTTGGCTATCCTGACTTGCTAATAACCCGATCAAAGGTCTAATTTTTAAAAGATTCACACATCGCCCAACTGATCAATAAGATTGCAATGAGTGGTAATGGGTATTTGTTTTTTATTGTTACCTTGTTCAATGTACGATAGTCTACACATAAACACTTTGAGCCATCATGCTTTACTTGAAATAATACTAGTGCTTCGAGTGGTGTCTTAGATGGTCGGATGAGGCCTATTTTCAACATCTCATGGAGCTGTTTTTGCAGCTCGTTCAATTCAGCCTATCCCATACGATAAGGAACCATGGCTAGGGGTCTAGATCTAGGGACTAGTTCAATCTGATGATCAACTTCCCATCTTGGCAGTAATCGTTATGGTATTTCAAGTGACATTACTTCCTAAAACTCTTGTAACAAAAGAACTAGGGTCGGTGGGATGATAATCAATTTGGCTTCTTCCTCTGCATGGATGGACATGAGAAACATCTGTTCTCCATACATCACGCCCTTCTTTAGTTGCATTGCAGATAACATGGAATGTGACTTTCCACTAGCAGAATAGCAATGTACTGTATGTGTATAGTATGGCCCCATCAATCTCAATGAATTGAACTTTGGCAACATCATAGCATTCTAGCCTCAAAGGAACTCCATACCAAAAATTACTTTGAAGTCGTCTAGGACAACAACTGAAAAGTTTGTAGTGCCAGCCCAACTTCCAATCTGGATTGCTACATCCTTTGCTTCTCTAAGGATAGGCCTGGCCACAGAGTTCATCGTCTTCAAGGTTCTCTGTCTAGGCTCAAGCTTCAATCCCAATCTCTCTGCCTCTTTTTTTGAAACAAAGTTATGCATTTCCCTGGAGTCTACCATGACCATAGGAGACTTACCCCTCATAGTAATATCCAAGTACGTCAGTTCTGTATTTACCATCGTGTTTGATGCTACTTGACTCTGAACAGCATTGAGCATCTGAACGGCTCCCATGCACGACTATGCTCCTTCTGTATTGGCCTATGCAACTATAGCATTAACTTACCCGTTGTCTTTTATATGGTGCATTGGACATTGCTCGGCTATGTGCCTCTCTCTCAGAACTTGTTCTATTTTATTTTGGTAATTGTTGTTCTTAAGAAAGAAAGGTTTATTCTCGTCTTGGTACTCGGTCGAGGATTCACCTTTATGGTCTCGTCGGTCCTCTTTCTTTTCTCTATGCTCCGGCTTCTTCAAAGGCTTGAAGGTGTTAATGTAGCTCTTGCACTGCGTATTAGACAAGCGCTCTGCTGTCACATAAGCATCCTCCAAGGTCCCTGGATTACTTCTTCCGATTTCGGAATTGTGCCCACAGCTGAAGTCCCAAAATAAACCAGTGAAGTTTATCTTGTTTTGGCATGTTAGGTACATCCAACATAAGCCTTTGATAGGTCTTCACATAATCTCACAAGGATCATGTGTGTTTCAATTCACTCATCATTCGATAAGCATGTCATCTTGCATTCGAGAGCATAAAGTAGTTTCTCAACTCTCATTGGAAGTCATTGAGAAATGTCTACTTTGCATATCCCCTTTTGAATGTCAAGCCATTTCCTTCTCCACCAAGCAACAACATCACCCTCAAGTAACATGGCTACGGTTTTGACCTAGAGGTCATCTCCCACAACACCTTGAAGGTTCAGGTAGTATTCCACTTGGAACAAAAAGTTATCGAACACTCGACTATCCCGATTTCAATTGTATTTTGTTGGCCTTTGAAATTTGACCCTTGATGGTCGATCGTCACCATCACCTATAGAGACTTGCCGCTGTAACATGCGGTTCTTTGCTTGATGTTCCTTAACATTAGCTTGCAGTGTGGTCACTGTATCATCAAGTAAACTTTTCATGGCCATAAGTTCGACCATCTGTTCCAACATGGTCTTCACTTCGTCCCTCAATTCCTTGAATGACTTGGCTGCATTACCTAATGCTTCCTCTTGTGTGGCTACATTGGCGACCAGCTTGTTCACAATTTCAACCAGGTCTTCCTAACCATGGGATGTGCGCATCATGTCAGAAAAGCTATTCTCTTGCCCTTGGTGCTTTGCAGATTGTATTGAGTTGCTAAGATGTCCTCTTCGATCAACTCTCGTTGATGTGTTGTTCTACACCGACTTTCCAACTACTTTCCCAGATTGAGTCGAACGTGGCTTTGATGCAAGTATTCATGAGTTGACAACTTTAGACCATGCGGCAAGCAATAACCTTATGCCATCAGCCTTAAAACAATCGAAAGGGGTGCAAAGATCATTTGGAAAGGAAAATGCATGAAGAACGCAAAGAGTGAATAAAAAACTTGCAATGTATTTCTCTTAGAAAGTTTGTACATCATGAGACAGGTAAGAAAAGAGAATAACCTCAACTTGCTTACATATGGTTGGCCGAAGCCACATACAAGGATTCAAATGCCGATCACCCAAAACACAGAACCCCCAACATGACACTTACATCGGTGGGAGGATACTCCCTTACAAGTGAACAAGCACAAGCTAATGGTATTAGTAAGCAAAAGAAAAGACTATATAGACTCGGACACAGGGGAACAAAACCAACACTTCAACAAAATAGGAAAGTTGCTTCTCTAAATTAAGAGTACCTCAGGTGCTCCTAGTGCCGCTAAAATATTCATTGGTGCTTTTCATGTGCTAGGTAAGAGCTACAAAGAAGCACTCATTTTACACCAATTGGTTGATTCAGGCCAATTGCAAAAACATTGATACATGGCTTAGGTAGCATTAGATTGTTCCCTGAGTTTGGGAACTTGTTGATTTTCTTCTAGGAAAAAAAGCTATTGAAAATAAATGACTTTTGAATATAAAGAGAAATGCTCAATGGTCCATTGAAAGATTTAAAGTTCACTTAGTTGCAAAATGATATACACAGAAAGAGGGCATAAAATATGATGATACTTTTTTTCTAATAGTCAAATTGACTTTTGTTTGCTTGTTACTAGCAATCGTCTTATATATGAATATAGAATTACATCAGATGGACGTAAAGATAGCATTCCTTAATGAAGAATCGATGAAGAAATTTACATGAAACAACTTGAGGGGTATGTTATCAAAGGCTTTGAGTGCAAAGTTTGCAAGCTCAGATGATCTATTTATGCTCTTAAGAGATCATCTAGACAATGGTATTTGAAATTTCATGATACTATCATTTTGAATTATTTTGATATGATTGATGAAGACCATTGTGCTAATATGAAACGACAAAAGAAAAATTTGTTCTTCTCTCATTGTATATTGATGATGTACTATTAGCTAGTAATGATGATATACTATTAGCTAGTAAGGCTTAGTTGCCCATTCATTTTGAAATGAAGGACATAAGTGAAGTAGCATTTGTTCTAGGTATTGAAATTAAAAGAGAACACTCAAAAAGACTTCTGGCTCTTTCATAGAAGTCATACATAAAAGAGGTCTTAAAGTGATTCAATATGCAAAACTGTAAACTAGTTAGTACTCCAATGAAAAAAGGCACTTGTGTCTTGTTGGTCAACAACTCTTTGTTTTAAGGACACATGTTTCAAGATCAAATGTCCTTGATACACCTGTTCCTACAAGCAAAGGGTGTCTAAGGGACACTCATAGAGAACCCATTCGGTGGTTGTGCCATAAGACCCAAGACGACCTACTAATAGTAGATCATCTATTTCAACAAAGGACACACACACTATAAGTTTTAACCACACATTGTTGAGTAACATATTCGAATAATGCCCAATACATGCAACGTTTGAATCTAATTAAACTCATTAACCAGATAAATTGAGCAGCAAAGTAGAGAAAATGCTTAAAAAGGTGATGGTTAACATGAGGCGCAATATCATTCACAACGATAGAAGCATCTGGATACAAGGCAACTACTGCCAATCATATACAGAAAATGCTTATCACATGCCGAATAACATGGCAACTCTGATAAAAAAGAAGGGTTGGATACAGGCATATATTAAAGAAAAACGTTCAAATCTGGCTCACGACAATCATGAAAGATCAAGCCAACAAGGAAGTTTTCAATTAAATAATGTAACGCCCAAATCAACTGCAATGTCCAGCTATGGCATCGACATCTGCAAGGAACAAAATGGAAGTTTTCATTCAAATGCTGAAATGCCTAACACTACTACAACATCTCACCAAAATGGAAGAAGAAAATGTCTTATGCGTCATCATTCAGTAATGGCCTCAACAAATGGAAGGTGTTGGTTATCATGCGCCAGCCACAATGATCCTGATCTGGCCCACGTTTCTCACACTGAAACACAAGGGGAAAAAGACAATGACCCTGATGAAACAATAAGAAGAAAAGAGAAAAAGAGAGATCATAATGAAGCTGAATTGGCTCATGTTTCTCAAGTTGAAATGTTACCAATGAAATCATTATGCCCAAAAATCTCTCATCAGTTACAGAGTGATTTCTGCAGCCTCATGCTCCTCTATATAATGTATTGATGTACATAGGGACAAGTGTGAAAAACAGCAAGAGAGCATTTTTTTTCTGATTGTGGACGTAGGTTCTCTCGAACCAAACCACACTAATCCTGTGTTCCTTCTCTCATCTCTCTTCGTTCCCTTTCAAGCTCTCGTTTTTTTTCTTTAGTATAAGCCACCGTCCAACCTCACATGCATAAATAAAAGACAAGAAACACACAGCGCGTTCTAGTTTAATGGTGAGGGCCAAACAGCTGCAAGCTAAGCATGGCCGGTTCTGTACGTGACATGATCATCATGGTGAAGTGGGCTTGTAAGGAAATTCAGGTATTGTTTCCTTGGGAAAATCTGGGAACTCATGGGGCAACTCAGGAAGAGTAGGCTCAGGCAGATGAACATCCGGAAGTTCATGAGGAAGAGTTGGCTTGGGAATCTCCGGGAAATTTGGCAGCTCCGGAAGATGATGATCAAATGGGTTGGGGATTTCCGGGAACTTCATCTCAGGCAGATCATGATCTTCAGTTAGCTTGGGGATCTTTGGGAATTTGGGCTGCGGCAACTTGGGGATCTCTGAGAATTCAGACTCAGAGTTGGGAATTCAGGCAGCTTGGGCAAGGTTGGTATTGGTGGGAAAGTGGGATGATCATGTGGGTACACCTCCTCTGGTGCCATGCTCTCATCAGCTTCCAACAGATAGCGACCACCCAAACATACATGACTGCTTAGCATTGACAGAGAGAGAAGGAGAGCTAAGATGGCATAACGGCCACGATCAGAAGAAGCCATGGTTGATCTGAAGAATGAAGATGACTATGAGCTCTATATGTAAGATATTCGTTAACAAGAAATGGTGTCTATGAGTAAGGTTTGCATTTGCAGCTTGGTATTTATAGGGTGGCATGGTCAGATGCTATGGTTTTAAAATCGTTGAACGTTTGGCCACCTTCCCACTGGCTATCTCTTAGATCTGCACGATAGAGTTTGCTGTGAAGGTCTTGCAATATCATGAGACGTGAAGTAGTCCAACCGCTCGTGAAGACATAAGAACCAATGGTTGGGTAGTCAATCTTACTGAACATACATACATAATACTCATGAACTCCATCTTGGTAAGTGATATATCCAATTGTATATTCCAGGACAACTGACCAAATCTAGATCTGATTATATCGATTCAACCAAAACAAGCAAATGACGATCTTCAGAGCCAAGAAAGAATAAAGATATAAAAAGATCATGTTCTCTTTATATAAAGTTTATTTACTTCATATTTCAAAGAATTCAAACCATTAGCACCATTATGTTCTCTTGTTATTGGTGATTGTCCCTGCAGTTTTTTTAAAGTAAAAACATTAGATAATAATAATAATAATAATACTTAGTTAAATCTGAAATTCTGCGTGTAGATCCATTTTCTGGCTTTGATACAGGCTCATATATTGTACGGATTCATATCGGCTATTTTACTTTAACCCATTTTATATCTTGAATTTGTTTCCAACCTATTCAAGATATTATTGCAGACTAAGATAACCTGCTTTAAGAACTAAAGATAATTAATTCCAAATCTGTAGCAGAAAAGTAGATTTCACACATCCTCTTTCTTTTTTCTTTTTTCTTTTTTCCAGGTTGGTTATCCACAAGTTGCACTTCTTTTTTCTTGTTGCTTTATTTTATTCTCAATTTTAACCTGACATTTAGAACCCTTAAAATTTTATATAGTGAGAGGGGGTGGATCGAGATTGTGTAAAAAGGGGAAAGGTCTGGGGCTCATAGTTGACAGATTTTTTCATCGTTTTCATAATCTTCTTCAACTGAATTAGCAAGGACTCTGACCCATGGATCCGGCCTAGGATAGCCAAGGTTGGGTCGGCAATGGGACTGGATTAAAACTACTGCTCCAAATCTATGAAGGTTCAAATATGATCCAGCATGTTGTAGCTATGATGTGAAGCACGTTTGTTCATGCTTTTATATGATTAAATGCAACCATGGTTTGTTTGATAGGTTTACACATCCTAATTATAATATGGTTCGAAAAAAGCTATCATGTCAGTACAGACAACTACATGTCCTTTACCAAGATGGAATTCAAGAGTAGTATGAGTTCTTTGATAAATTTGAAGGGTATGTGATTGACTGCTCAACTTTTTGATGTATAGGAGTATAGTTCAAGTGTACTCCCGAGAGGTTGGACTACCTTATGATATTAGATCTCCATAGCAAACTCTAACGTACAGGTAAAGCAATGACCAGTGGGAAGGATGGCTAACCGTGCAACCATTTTCAAAACCTCAAACAACTACATAGCATCTAAACACGCTGCACATCGAAGTTTATTCTATAAATACCAAGCTCCAACTGCAAATCCTACTCGTAGTCACCACAGCTTAGGATCTCACGTACAGATCAACTCAGAGTCATCCTCATTGTTCAGCACCTATGGCTTCTTCTGATCATGGCCATTGTGCCATCTTACCTCTCCTTCTCTCTCTGTCAATGCTAAGCAGTCATGTATGTTTAGGTGGTCGCTATCTGTTGGAAGCTGATGAGAGCAAGTCACTGTTGGGATGAACGAAATAGGACACAAATCTACCAAAATAATTCAACAACAAACTATAGCCCAATAGATCATTAAATAAGCAACGAATCAACGACCGAGCACTCCACCCAAACTAATCACAATCACAAACTGCACGACAAATTTTTTTACCTGAAAAAACCCCTCAAAACAATGAGGGTAAAAAAACCACGGGATACTACAACGCAAAAACAATGCACTATAATCAATGATAGAAGTTATCCCACGAGGGGCTACACAAAGTCAACCCTCAAACAATAATATCTCATCAAAACAATATGAGATAAACAAAAAGAATATCACAGATGGAATGCAGAAATCGTGGATTGGGAGGAGATGCGTCTGGCTTCCTCCTCGATATCAAATCTTACTCAAGCCAAATGCTCGCAGCCTTCTCTTCCTTGCCTTCCTCTTCTCCTTCTCTCCTCTTGCTGTGCAGCCACAAGATCTCCCTTTCTTTTTCCCCCAAAAAAGGAAAACCTAAGAGAGAGACGTGAGAGAGATGGGGGGCACCATCAAGTGCCCTCCCTTTTTTCTCCGCCCGTCACTTAAGTGATGAGCCGGATCGGGTCCTCCCTTGAGGCTGGACCCGACCCAACAAACTCTTCCTCCAGCCTCAAGTAAGGGAACATACCTGCAAAATGAACAAAATTAATATACTGCATTAAAGACAGTCATCCCAACTAAGTCTCAACACATGTCATGTTTCTCTTTAGGTAGAGACTTCGTCATCATATCTGTAGGATTATTATTTGTATGGATCTTATCAAGAACAAGCTGCTTCGACTCTAGAACATCATGTATCCAATGATACCTCACGTCTATGTGCTTTGACCTTGTATGAAAAGTAGAATTCTTTCCAAGATGAATAGCACTCTGACTGTCACAGTAAAGCAAGTACTCGTCTTGACTAAACTGAAATTCCTGCATGAACCTCTTCATCCATAGTAACTCCTTGCTCGCCTCTGTAGCTACAATAAACTCTGCTTCAGTAGTAGATAATGCTACACATTTTTGAAGTCTGGCTTGCCAAGAAACTGCACCACCTGCATATGTCAATAAATATCCGAATATAGATCTTCTTCCATCAATGTCTCCTGCCATGTCTGAATCTGTATAGCCAATAAGAATAGATTTTTCTACCCCAAAACAAAATGAATAACAGCTAGTCCCACGAAGATATCTCAAAATCTATTTAATTGCTTCCCACTGTTTCTTTCCTGAAGTTGAGACAAACCGACTAACAACTCCAACTGAATGAGCAATATCAAGTCTAGTACAAACCATAGCATACATCAGACTACATGTGGCTGAGGCATAGAGAATCTTCTCCATATCTTTCTTTTTTGAATTTGTCCTTGAACTCTTCTTGGTGCTCAACTTGAAATGCGCTGCAAGAGGGGTGCTAACAGACTTTGCCTTGTCCATCTGAAATCATTGAAGTACCTTTTTAATGTACTTCTCTCCTGAGATAGCCATAGCTTCTTTGACTTTCTATCTCACGTGATCTCCATACCCAAAATTTAACTAGCAGGTCCCAAGTCCTTCATAGCAAAAGACTTGCTCAACTCCTTTTTCAAGCTTGAAATTCTCGATATATTGTTGCCAACAATAAGTATGTCATCAACAAAATGACAAAATCATCACGTGAAAATTTCTTTACAAAGACGCAGTGATCTGAGATAGTCTTGGTGTAGTCATACTCCCCCATAAATGACTTGAACTTCTTGTACCACTGCCTAGGTGCCTACTTTAGACCATACAAGCTTTTTTTTAATCTGCAAACATGATTTTCTTTACCTTTCACAAGAAAACTTTCGGACTGCATCATGTAAATTTCCTCATCAAGATCACCATGAAGAAAAGTTGTCTTCACATCCATCTGCTCGATCTCCAAATCAAGACTAGCTGTCAAACTGAGAACAACTCTGATAAACGATATCTTGACCACCGGTGAGAATATCTCGTCAAAGTCAACTCCCTCTGATTGAACCCCTTCACAACCAACCTAGCTTTGTATCTTGGGTTTAGAGAGCTTTTATCATGCTTCACTCTAAAAATCCATTTGTTTCTCAATGCCCTCTTGCCTTGGGGCAACTCCACAAGCTCGAAGGTGTGGTTGTCGTAAAGTGACTGTATCTCATCTTTCATGACTTCCATCTACTTTTCCTTGTGCACATCATGCATAGCTTCTTCATAGCATTCAGACTCACTACTGTCAGTCAACAAAATATAGTCACTTACGAGATATCTTGTTGAGCGACGCCGCTCCCTTGTAGATCTCCGCTGCCGATCTGCATCTGAGGAAAAACCCTCCAAATTCTGATCGTTATCTTCATCATCTGAATTAAGAATATCTGACATGTCTACTTGTCTTTCTCTATCATGTATCTGCCCAATAGCATCATCTGGCACTACTGTTGGGGTATTCTACAAGGGAATAGGCTCCACATCAACTAGCTGATAGCTGCTATGAGAAGAATCCTTTACTGTTTTCTGAATATCCTCAATATTCTGATCTTCAGCAAATACCCCATCCTTGCTTCTGACATGCTTCTTCTCAACAGGATCATACAATCTGTAACCAAATTCATCATGGTCGTAACCCAAAAACACGCACTGCCTACTTTTTATTCCAACTTCGATCTTTCATCCTTCGGTATATGCACAAATGCCCCGCATTCAAATACACGTAAGTGCTCATAGGATACATCATTCTCATACTAAACTCTGTTAGGAACATCACCATCCAAAGGAACATATGGAGACAAGTTAATTACATATGCAGCAGTATGTAAAGCTTCACACAAAAAAGAATCAGATAACTTAGCTTTAGATAGAAGACATCTAACTATCTCCATGAGTGTCCTGTTCATTCTTTCTGCCACGCCATTCAACCGAGGAGTCTTCTGGTGCCTGATGCCATGAGATCTGCAATACTCATCAAATGGACCAATATACTCTCCCCCATTATCGCTGCGAACACACTTCAGCTTCTTTCCTGACTGTCTTTCAATCAGTGTATGAAAGTCCTTAAAAACACCAAAGACTTTGTTTTTCCTTTTCAAATAATAGACTCAAACTTTCCTGAAAAAATCATCAATAAACATGACAAAATAAAGTGTTTCACTATGTGAACTTGCTTTCATAGGACCGCATACATCTGTATGAACAAACTCAAGTGCTTCTGACTTTCTGGAAGGTGGATGACTCTTGAAAGAGACCCGCGTCTGCTTCCTTGCAAAACAATGACTGCATTTATCAAGTTTATCCTTCTTTACATCTGGCAGAAGATTCTTCTTGATCAAGAATTGCAGTCCCTTGTCACTCATATGTCTCAGCCTCCTGTACCACAATTCAATAGATTTCTCATCCTGTGTCATATGCACCATGTCTCTGGAAATCGATGCCTGCATAATATAAAGATTATTGCTGCATTTCTGGCCTCGAGCAATAATCAAGGAACCTCTGGTAAGCTTCCATTGGCCATCAACAAAAGTATCGTGATACCCTTATTCATCGAGCCTTCCTGGAGAGATAAGGTTCAAATGCATGTCAGGTGCATGCCTCACGTCTGTCAGCTTCAGTAGGGCTCTATTTGCATTCTTCATAATGACGTCGCCTCTGCCGACAACCTGAGACAAAGAACCATTACCCATTCTCAAAGTGCCAAAATCACCAGAAATATATGAAGAGAAAAAATCCTTGTGAAAAATAATATGAATGGCTGAACCACTATCAACAAGCCAACAAGTATCATCTCTGGTAACATTAACCATGTCAGCATCACAAACCATGAACATTTCATGTTGTGCAGCAATTGCGACGTTATTATCTCGATCATTTTTCTTCTCTTGTTTCTCCCCAATTTTATTCTCCTTCTTCAGCTAGAAGCAATACTTCTTTATGTGCCATTTCTTTCCATAGTGGTGGCATTTCAAATTCTTATATCTGGATCTAGACTTGTTCTGTTTTTATTTCTGCCCTT
This sequence comes from Nymphaea colorata, assembly GCF_008831285.2. Classification (NCBI taxonomy): domain Eukaryota; kingdom Viridiplantae; phylum Streptophyta; class Magnoliopsida; order Nymphaeales; family Nymphaeaceae; genus Nymphaea; species Nymphaea colorata. The sequence continues at coordinate 12,256,634 of NC_045151.1, read as the reverse complement.
GTCACTCTTGAATTTACTCCTCTCCCTGTTCTATGTGAAAAGAACCTCTGTTTGAGAAGAGCAGGCTCAAACAGCAGGCCTGAGATTTTCTTCTCATCTCCTCATTGAGAATACCTGACTTAACAGTCTCTAAAGAAACAACCTCATTAGCTATAGAATTAGTAAGCGAGACTCTTAATGTCCCCCACGAATTAGGCAAAGTAGCAAGCAATAATATTACCCAAAATCTCATCTTCAAATTTAACACCCATACTGGATAATTGACTGGTAATCCCTTGAAAATCATTTAGAAAATCTGACACTGAACTACCCTCTCTGAATCTTAAATTCATCAATCTTTTCAGAAGAAATAATTTACTACTTCTTATCTCGGAGGCATAAAGATTTTCTAATTTTACCCACAAACTACATGCATGATTTTAATCTTGGATATGGTTATAAACATTTTCATCCACAAATTGTCGAATAAAACCACAAACTTGTTCGTGTTCAAATTCACATTCCTCATCAGACTTAGAATTGGTCTTTTCTTTGGAAAAAGCTGGGAGGTGCATAGCCTTCACATATAATAGATCTTTCATCTTATTTTTCCATAGACTATAATTAGTCTCATTTAGGCTAATCATACGGCTAGTACCAAAATCAATTTTGTTATCCACCATGTTGGCTCAGACACCACTTTGTTGGGATGAATGAAATAGGACACGAACCTACTAAAATAATTGAACAACAAACTATAGCCCAATATATCATGCAATAAACAATGAATCAACGACCAAGAACTCCAACCAAACTAATCACAATCACAAACTACACGAGAAATTTTTTTTACGTGAAAAAACCCCTCAAAACAATGATGGTGAAAAAACCACGGGGTACTACGACCCAAAAACAATCCACTATAATCAATGATAGAAGTTATCCCACGAGGGGCTACATAAAGCCAACCTTCAAACAATAATATCTCATTAAAACAATATGAGATAAATAAAGAGAATATCACCGACGGAATGCAGAAATCGTGGATTGGGAGAAGATGCGTCTGGCTTCCTCCTCGATATCAAATCTTGCTCAAGCCAAATGCTTGCAGCCTTCTCTTCCTTGCCTTCATCTTCTCCTTCTCTCCTCTTGTTGTGCAGCCACAAGATCTCCCTTTCTTTTTTCCCCGAAAAAGGAAAACCTAAGAGAGAGAGACGTGAGAGAGATGGGGGGGACCATCGAGTGCGCTCCCGTTTTCCTCCACCCATCACTTAAGTGACGGGCCAGGTCGGGTCCTCTCTTGAGGCTGGAACTGACCCAATAGTCACCTGAGGAGGTGAACCCACATGATCATCCCACTTTCCCAACAATACCAACCTTGCCCAAGCTGCCTGAATTCCCAACTCTGCCCGAGCCTAAACTCCCGGAGATCCCCAAGCTGCCAGAGCCGAAATTCCCAAGTTAACCGAAGGTCATGATATGCCTGAGATGAAGTTCCCAGAAATCCCCAACCCATTTGAGCATCATCTTCCGGAGGTGCCAAAATTCCCAGAGATCCCCGAGCCAACTCTCTCACATGAGCTTCCATATCTTCATGATCTGCCTAAGCCTACTCTTCCTGAGTTGCCCCATGAGTTCTCAGCTTTTCCCAAGCCAACTCTGCCTAAATTTCCTGCTATTCCATGCAAGCCCACTTCACCCTGATGGTCACGTCACATACAGAGCCGGCCATGCTTATCTCGGCGCTTTTTGGCCTTCGCCATTAGAGTTTTACTCGCTGTGTGTTTCTTATCTTTTATGTATGTAAGGTTGCCCACATACTACCGTGCCCGACACTTTTTTTCTAATCAGGGTTGCCTAGTAACTTGGCATATTATAAGTAATTTTTGTAATCGGTAGCAGTTGCCTTGTAGCCTGATGGTTTTATATTTATGAAATAATGTTAAGCCTATTAACCACCAACGCTTTCATGTCGATCCCATGTTTGCAGTCACAACCCTTCTTTGCTCTGTAGCTCACTGTTATGGTTAAATAGTTTTTAGAGTACATGTTCCACGTACTAAGCTTTGCTGAAATACGTACCTCTTCGATCCTAAGGGTGCAAGAAATTGGAATTCCGTATCATGTGGTCAATATGGCAAGAGCAGAGAAGAGAATCACTTGATATCAGCCTCTTAGGATTGATTTGTACATGTATTAATCCTTATTGATCCTCTGCTTGTCCTCTGTTAAAATGAATGATCTAATATCACTACCTTCTTTAGCCATTCATTGCATATTGCTTTTTTATGAAAAGGAAAATGACATATATGTGCATTTTTTGAAAGCTTATAGCAACTTGTACTTCTGTCTAAATAAATTAAAAATTTAGAAATTACTTAAAAGATGAAAAGGCTTAAAATATTGTAAAGCATGATACAAAGTAAACGGTGTGGGTAACATATGGCACCCTTATGTCAACCATTGAACCAGCACTTCAACAAAATAGAAAGCTGCGGCTCTAAATTAAGAGTAGCTCAGGTGCTCCTAGTGCCGCTAAAATATTCTTTGGTGCTTTTCATGCGCCAGGGCAGAGCTGCAAAGAATTGTTGTAGTGCAAAAGAGCCGTTTGGCGCTCATTTTAAACCAATTGGCTGATTCAGGCCAATTGAAAAAACATTGGTACATGACTTAGGTAGCATTTGATTGCTTCCTTGATTTGGAGGGAAAATTTTACAAGGGGAATGTTCCATTGGAATTGGGTGGAAGAGTAAAAGTTGCAATGCAGAGGTACTCTGCACTAATTTACTCATAATTTCGAGAACATTCTCCATGCATGCCCTACCAAAAAGTAACTTCCAGAATGGTTCTCACGTTTTTCTAGCTACAGTATTAGAGAACTTGCTTTTCACCATCCAATTGAAGTGAACATGACATTTAGACCTTTTTTGCAGTTATGTAAACTTTCCAGAGTAAAAGATCTCGTAGCAAATCATGTCACTGCTAGCCTATGTAGGATCTTGTTTGTATGAGATCTCATCATATTCATTGTCCAACCATGTGCATATATGAATACAATTAATTGTTTTGCTGTAGAAAAAGCACGGTTAAATTTTGGAATTTCTCTGATTTCCAACCTTATTTCCAATAATGTGATGCATTGGGGATAAAAAGCAAGTACCGTAGCTCTATGTCATTCATCAACAATTTTCCTGTCTGCCTTTATATAATTTTCCTCACATACTTATTTTGTAACTTCTTTGAGGAGCTTATAAAGTAGGGTTACATCTTTAATTTGGTCATACACATCAGTCGACTTTAGAAACATGGTTCTTATGGGGTAGTGAATTAAGAAATTGATCAATGTTCTACTCTTAGTGTTTCTCTATCCATCTAACCTTACAGAACAATCATATTTCTTCCAATGTTCTTTATATTTGGACATGGGCTTTTGTTTGAGCAGCTTCTAATGCCAATAAAGGTTCTTCCATCTCGGAATATGAAGGACCCTTTATAACTAAGAAAAATCGTCCTGTAGCTTCTAAGAAGGTAAATTAATGGTGTTGAATGCAATTCCTACTTGTTAAAACTATTCACTGATGGCTTGACAAATTATTTGTTTCTCTTCTTGAATAAGTTCTCTAGAGTCGTCTGTTTGGTTCTTTAACAACTTGTACCAAAACTGGTTCCTTGTTGTAAATACATGGGACCTTTTTGACATGCTGGCCTTGATCCAAGTTCTTCTCTTGATATTCATGATTGTATGAAAAAAACTGATTGCACAACTTAATCTTCATTCACACAAATTCCAAACTGAAAAGAGCTGATATAAACACACTCAGTGTATATCAGATGCATACACAACAATCTCACAAGAATGAACTGAACTATATACAAATACACTAAAAAACATTACCAAATTATTCACAACAAACAATTACAAAAGACTTACCACAAGCCTCAAAATAAAATATGTACATTTGGTCGAACAAATAATGAAGAGTTCGGGTTATTGGAATGTCCAACAATTAGAACACTAGCCATTGGAGAATACAACTATTAGTTTGCCAGATTTTGCAGCAAACAAAAAAATATAAAAAATAAAATAAGAAAGAATACAAAAGTACAAAAGAATCATAATTTTTATTTCCTAGCCATCAGTTAAACTTAATGAGTTGTAATATTCTTGTAATCCTCAGTTTTTCTAATAGAAGGTGCAGGGTTTTACGGTTGGGGAGGAGTCAAAAAAATTGATCGATTTGTCCCTTCTTCCTCTCCTTCTTCCAGTTGGTTATGTCTTATGACAAAACAACTTAAAAAGGATGGAATCTTTTGACTCTCTATATGAACACATACTCCAAGGGATCGTTTGGCTTGAGAAATACTGTGTGAATGGTGTTTCATGAATCTGCCTCATTCATGAAACACTTGTCCAAGTAGTTCGTGAATCTACTTCAATATTTGAGGTAGATTTATAAAATACTCACGCAATGTTTTCTTGTCAAACGGCCCCTAAGGAACCCTCACAGGCCCCTTGAGCCCCTTCAATTGTTTTGCCATAAGACACAAGTCAACCATACAATATTGGATCATTCATTTATATAGAGGATAAGCACACTATAAAGGGGGTTATATGTATAAATTAATCCTAAGGGGCTGATCTCAAGTGACTCTTTTCTTTGCTCTTGCCATATTAACCACACAATGGAGAGATACCTGTTCGAATAAAGCGTCATGCATTGAACGTTTGAATCTAATTAAACAGTTTAACCAGACAAGCGAGCAGCAGGGTAGAGCAAAGCAGAGAGAAGGGTAGTCATTGCAAACTTGGATCGACATTAAAAAGTTGTGGTTAACGTGAGGCACAATATCATTTCATAATGTTAAAAGCATCAGAATACAAGGCAACTTCTAACACTCATATACATAAAATACTTGTCAGATGCCAAATAACATGAGGGTTGGACACAATAGTGTAAGCTACAGTGAGCAACCTCACGTACATAGAAGACAAGAAACACACAGCAGTATTCGAACTCTAATGGTGGGTGCCAAAGGTCCAAACTGAGCATGGCCAATTTGGAATGCCGTGATCATGGTGAAGTGGGCTTGTAAGGAACTGTGGGAAATTCAAGTAGGGGAAAAGCAGGAAACTCGTGAGGCAACTCAGGAAGAGTAGGCTCAGGCAGATGAACATCTGGAACTTCATGAGGGAGAGTTGGTTTGGGGACCTCTGAGAATTTGGGCAGCTCCGGCAGGTGATGATCGAATGGGTTGGGGATTTCCGGGAACTTCATCTCAGGCAGATCATGACCATCAGTTTGGTGGGGAATTTCTGGGAATTTGGGCACCGGTAACTTGGGGATCTCCGGGAATTTAGGCTGGCAGGTTGGGAATTCAGGCAGCTGGGGCAAGGTTGGTATTGTTGGGAAAGTGTTGCGATCATGTGGGTTCACCTCCTCTGCTGCCTTGCTCTCATCAGCAGCTTCCAATAGATAGCGCCCTACCAAACACTATTGACTGCTCAGCCTCAGCATTGACAGCGAGAGAAGGAGAGCTAAGATGGCATAGCGGCCATGCTCAGAAGAAGCCATGGTGCAGAAAACTCCGAGCTCTGTGTGCAAAATCCTAAGATGTGGTGTCTATGTGTAGAGTTTGCAGTTGGAGCTCGGTATTTATAGAATAAAGACGGAAGCATGTTCAGATGCTTTGTGCTTCGGAGTTTTGAATTGTTGCACGTTTGGCCACCTTCCCACTTCTGTACGCTAGAATTTGCTGTGGAGGTCTGATATCGTAAACAAGTAGTCCAACCACTCAGGTGTACACTTGAACTATACTCACATACATCAAACAGATGAGTAGTCAATCACATACCGTTCAAATTCGGCAACGACTTCATGCTAATAATGAGCTCCGTCTTGGTAAAGGATATGAAGTTGTGTAATCTATCAACCAAACCATGCTTGCAACTCAATGATAACAGTCACATAAAAGCGTGAAAGTGCATCACGTCATAGCTACCACATGCTCAATCATAGTCGAACCTTCATAAATTAGAAACATTAGTCTAGTTCGACGGATCACATTCCTTGCTAATTCAGTTGAAGAAGATTATGGAAACGATAGAAAAAATCTATTAATTATGGGCCCCAGAGCTTTCCTCCTTTACGATGAAAAAAATCTTATCAATTATGGGCCCCAGAACTTTTTCCGAGTTCTTCGTTTTATTTGACTTCTTCATAAATATTGCGACATTTTAAAAAATCTCATGGTATCTATGACACTGGTATGAGTTTTAAATTTCATTGTTTGGTAAAGGAAAATGATAGCAGATTTGAATCATCAACCTATTTCAATCAGGATGAAAACAGTTTCAGAAGAATCTGATCCAGGCATGGAATGAACCATGTCAGATCAAAACTTTATATCTACAACCCTCCTAATTTTTATGATATTTATATTGATCATAACCCAACTTTTCCGATACATATACAAGGAGCATGTTAGTGTTAGGAACGAAGCTTTCTGACACTCTCTTTTTAACACACCAAGCTAATAGAAATCAAAAGAAGAGAAAGAGTGAAAAAACACACAAAGATTTACGTGGTTCAAAAACAACATTCTCTTATGCCACAGCGGCCACACAGAGCGGTTTTTACTGTCATAGAAACTTACATAGTACAAAGCTTAAATTAAGGAAAGCTATCTAGTATGGATCAGGCTTCACAGTCCAACAGTAAGGGCAGTAATGGTTTGACTTCTTTGAAATATGAAATGAATAATTTTTATATATATTAGTTAAGAGAACGCATGATCTTTTCAATCTTTATTGCTTGGCTTTGAAGATCGTCATATTAGTGCACTAGATCATCTCCATATTAGTGTGACTGGTCTTAGAAAAACACATAAAAATCATCGTGAATTTACTTCTTTAAGTTTTAATTTCCCATATACACGTACGTCCAAGTACGCATTAGTCGTCCATCTCCCATTTGGATCCAGTCCGAGTGAAATTTCAAAAATTGCAGCACCAGGATTCAATGATCAATAGTTAAATATCGCCTGCTTTGGTTGAAGAGATATTATCAGATCTTGATTTGGCCAGTTATCCTGGAAAATACGTTGCCAAAATGGAGTTCATGAGCGTTATATTTCACAGGCCGTGGACGAATCTGATCAGTAAGTGATTGAGTTCTGAACTGTTAGTTCATGTGTCTTTGCAAGTGGTTGGACTACTTAATTTATGATATTGCAGCTATTTCACAGCAAATTATATTGTACAGATAAAGAGAGCCAGCTGTGGGAAGGTGGCCATGTGCAACGATTAAAAAAAAAAAACCCCAGGCCCTAATTAAGCACGTAGCATCTGACCATGCTGCCGAGTTTATTCTATAAATACCAAGCACCAATTGCATACCCTACTCATAGACACCACTTCTTACATACAGAGCTCAGAGTTGTCTTTTGCAGTGCCATGGCTTCTTCTGATCATGGCTGCTCTGCCTTCTTACCTCTCCTTCTCATCTCTCTGTCAATGCTAACCATGAGCCATGTATGTTTGGGTGGGCGCTATCTGTTGGAAGCAGCTGATGAGACGAAGACTGCACCAGAGGAGGTGAAGCCACATGATCAACCCACTTTCCCAACAATACCAATCTTGCCCAAGCCTGAATTCCCAACTCCGCCTGAAACTAAATTCCCGGAGATCCCCAAGCTCACTGAAGGTCAGCATCTGCCTGAGATGAAGTTCCCGGAAATCCCCAACCCATTTGATCTTCATCTTCCAGGGCTGCCCAAATTGCCAGAGATCCCCCAGCTGCCCATGCCTACTCTTCCTGAGTTCCCAGTTATGCCAATGCCTACTCTTCCTGGATTCCCAGCTTTCCCCAAGCCAACTCTACCTGGATTTCCTGCTGTTCCCTAGAAGCCCACTTCATCCTGATGGTCACGTACGTCACATACAGAGCCGGCCATGCTTAGCTTGGCGCTATTTGGCCTTCTTCACCATTAGACTAAGACTCACTGTGTATTTCTTGTCTTTTATGGCTATTTGGCCTTCTTCACCATTAGACTTAGACTCGCTGTGTAGTTCTTGTCTTTTATGGCTAATTGGCCTTCTTCACCATTAGACTTAGACTCGCTGTGTATTTCTTGTCTTTTACGCATGTATGTGAGGTTGCCCACTGTAGCTCATACTACTGTGTCCAACCCTTCTTTCTAATCAGGGTTGCCAACTTACTTGGCAAATTATAAGTAATTTCTGCATATGATTGGCAGTAATTGCCTTGTATTCGGCAATAGTGCGCCTGTTAAGCACCAACTCTTTAATGTCGCTTCGAAGTTTGCTGTCACAACCCTTCTCTCTGCTCTGCTCTACTCTGCTGCACATTTGTCTGGTTAAAGAGTTTTTAGATTATATACTCCACGTATGAAGCTTTACTGAAATACATACCTCTCCAATCTGGCGGGAGCGAGAAATTGGAATTCGGTATGTCAATATGGCGGAAGCAATGAAGAGAAACTTAGCAGGTTCTTGTTTCATGGCTTCAAGTGGTCCGTGCCATTGTCATAAAAATTGGAAGATGAGTTTGATCTCGCAGGCCGGCTCACGGCTGCCAATTAATGTGATTCAGCATTTAATTTGATTCGATCCTGAATAGGTAAAAATTATTGCTACATTTATTTTTTACGGTGGGTAACACATGATACCTCTAAGTCAAGTATTGAACCAACACTACAACAAATTAAATAAGGTAGCAGCGGCACTAAATTAGTAGCAGCTCTGGCGCTACTAGTGGTGCTAAAATAGCGCGCGAGTTAAAATAACCTCTGGTGCTTTTAATGGGGCAGACAAGAGCTCCAGAGACTGCAGTAGTGCAAATGGGCCGTTGACCGCTAACTTTAGACGAATTTGCTGATTCGGGCCAACGATACATCCACTATTCTCTTCATTTCAACTTACATTTCTTTCATAGAGATCTGCATTTATATAGAGGAAATACATGACGTGCCTCGTAAGATATACATTTGTTTGCACCCCATAAGAAAATTAAATGTCTCTTTTGAATCTTGGTTGACATGAATATTAATTATCAAATCCTTAACATCCTCTCCCACAGATGGCAAACGCAATCTGCCGATTTCCTTACACCCTTGTGAAGATCAGGACTTCCTTTCTTAAATGCCAAAACTTTCCTAGATTGATCTTTGGGAACGTTATCAACCAGCTTTTGGTGATCTAGCCCCTCATGGAAGATGCCATTGTCCATCTCCTTATGGCTTCTAGCTATCACATCCACTATATTAAGCAACAGTGACAGATGCCCAGAGCTTGGTAGAACTGCACACAAGGAAAATATGGTTGATTGGCTTCTCAACTGATTGCTGCATCTCAGGACAGCTAGCTAGAACTAATGCTACATTTTCTTGTGGTGGTCATTCTCTCCACCTATAGTAAAATCTAAGATAAGGTTTACCTAGGGGGGACCTCACCCTCTGTTTTAAAAGATCTCCCTTAGCCAATACTTGATAATCAGATCGTGCACTAGTAATAGAAATGGGACTGATTTTGAAACCCTATAGTTTTGTCCACATTCGGACCGACTCTTCATTGCCTAATTGCCTAATGGCATGGTTGCCTACTTCCTATCAACCCAAAAGAAACTTTCCAACACCAAGAATCTTTAGCTTCACCTTAACCCTTATCAGCCATAAGCTTGAATTGTACATATATAATTTGCCCATTGGGATTAACCCCCTGGATATAGCTAGATTGAGAGTCTTGTTTAGAGTAATTAAGTCCTTCATCTAAATCCCACCCTCTTTGTAATTAAAGAGATCATTCCCACCTAATGAGGTGAAAATGTTGTCCAGCCTCCCACTCACTGAAAGGAACCCATAAAGCTAATTTTAAACTTTCCACTTAAGGAAGAATTTTAAATGCTTGTGACCAGAAATAAACTACTTGATACTTTGCATGCTTAGTCAAGCATGCATATCAATTTTGCACAAGACAAGTTCGTCTTTCTCCACTCATTTAGACATTTAGAAATTTTATCCAGGGATACCATAAATGCCAAGCAAGTAAATGGTAGCACTTTAATGTCCCCTCCCCCCAGCCAATAACTAGCCTCTTGATACTACCTTTCTTTTAATCTAAGTGGAGGCATAGAGGATCTTGATCACTTGATCATCATCCACCCTTCACCTCAAGTATGCATGTATCTTCCTTAAGAATAATGTTATAGCATTCTCTGCTCTACAAAACATAATAATATCATCAATAAAGGCCATGGTTGGGGAAAGATACCCTCCTCCATTGAGTTTAGCCCCAAAACAATTTATTCTGTGATTCATCTTTTTTCAAAACATTTCAACAACCCCCAAGGCCTTCTATAGGCTTTAATTATTTTTTAAAATCCCATTCCCTTTAATTTTCTCTATTAATTTGTACTTCATATTATTGGTCTACATCCAAAACTACAGTTTCTATCACCGCCACTAGCTAAGTATTGCATGATTTTTGCTTCTAAAAACAAAACATCACTTTCATGTCTACATATGGTTTGTGTCTAGTAACCAACTTGCGCTTTGGCAATTTTATGTTTCCCTTTTCAATGTTGTTTTGCTTTTTCTCTACCTCATTTCTCAGCACCCCACATGCATGGAAGCATGCACCTTAAGGGGTAGATTGTCACTAGGCCATTAGAAAAGGGATTATCCATTGCTGAAAAAGTAAAACTATAAACACAAAGAAGAATATGCAAATATTGTCACAAAGAAGATACATGATGCATAGCTCCATTGAATCTTGGATTTCAACTTCTAGTACATCCTTTCTCTCTACTTCTTGTAAAGTGAGTATGCAAAATTTTGGTGTAGAAAACTTTGGAAGGTCTATTTTGTATATGATGGACCATGAGAAGCTAGGAGATGTCCATATAAGAATGCATAACAGGCATGCATGGAAACTGAAAGATGTTAGACACGTTATAGGTTTATGCAAAAATCTGATTTTTGTTATTTAGCTAGACAATGAGGGGTTGGTCACTATATTTGTTGGTGGATGTTGGAAGATAACTAAAGGTAGGATGACTATAGCATAAGATAACAAGTTGTGAACTCTGTATATGATTGTAGATATCAATAACACGATGGTTGTAACAAGGTGTGATGACAATATGCTACTATAACATTACAGACTTTGACATATAAATGAAAAAAGAATGAAAATTATGGCAACAAAGAAAATGTTTAACCTGCAAACTATAGAAGTTGGACTTAACAAATATCTCATTTTTGGGAAGAAAAAGCTGGTCACTTTCTCTAAAGTGGGGTGACCACTGAAAAAGGTGAAGTTGGAGTTAATGCATACAGGTGTTTGGTGGCCAGCCCACGTTCGTTTCCTTGGATGATCACTCTATTATTTTACGTTCATTGATGACTGTACTTGAAAGGTATGAGTTCATCTCATACTTTTTATATCTTTAAAAGGTGGAAAGGTGAAGTAGAAAATCAAACAAATAAGAAAGTTTCAAATGCCTGCAATCAGACGATAGTAGTGTATATGATAGCAAGAAGTTTGACAACTTCTGTACAAACAAAAATTTGAATGGAGAAAATGATTTTGGAAAGCGTATTTGTCTACATATTTTTATTATGTTGAATAAGATTCCAGTAGAGAAAATGTATAACCTGCACTGAAATTTTTTTCCTGATCAATTGGCTACTATTAGGTTGGTGCTGAGCTTCCTGGCAACTGAAAATCTACTCTTAAAGTAGTTAGAAGTCAAAACAGCTTTCTTTCATGGAGATTTGGAGGAAGGCATTATATGATGTAACCAGAAGCTTTTCATGTATCTAAGAAAGAAAAACTTGTATGGGAACTACACAAAAACAGAAGGAAATAAAAAAAATTGAACGCCACTTTTAAACCTGTTGACCTTGGAAGGGTGGATAGGATGCTCGAGAGCTAGAGCCTAGGAGAAAGAGATAGAGAGAGAGGGAAGGAAAGGGCACCAAAGAAAGTTGTGAACAAATGCATTGACTGATAAAGGGAATGAAAGCAGCCAGTAGTGACGGCCGACAGAATGTCACCACCAGAAGTTACTTGATTTGGCTCAATAACAAATAAAAAATATTATTATAAAAAATATCTTATATTAAAAAAATATTTTATATTTAAAAAATATTTTTCATTATAACCGGGTCACGCCAAACCAGGCCCTAACTCGGGTTTCGAGCCAGCCTCAACCTGACTCTGATTGGGCTGGGCCGGCCGGATGCATTGGGCTGGGCCGGCCGGATGCCGAGGTACGTATGTGGTGCTAATTTAGTGCACCAACATTTAATAACAAAAATGCCCTTATTTAAATAAAAAAGAAACGTTTTGGAAGGGCAAAATAAGAAGTTAAAAAAAGTGAAAAAACTTAAAAGGACATTTCTTTTTCAATGATTTCAAAAATGTCCCTTTGTTTTTTTTCGCAACTAGATATGTCTCTCCTTATTATGGCCGTAGTTAGATGGATAACACAACTGTTCTGGTCTCCCATGGGTAGCCAAGAGCAGTGTTACCGAGGATAGCCAAGAGTGGTCAGACTGCTGCCTCCAATGAATGGCATCTGGAAATATGTCACTCATGGGCAAGAAGGAAGAGAAATTGTGGGGGAGGGGGTTGTAGAGAGTCAGGAGGTTGGGACCAAGTGAGTAGGGGGCTTCCAGTAATCCTAATAGCATGAAGAAACACAAAAGAAGGCCGATGAAGCCACAAAGGAAAGAGCATATTATTTTTAGTTCTAACAGTCAAACTTTAGACACAAGTATATCATTCTGTCCTGAAACATGAACACTTTGTTCTTGAATTAAATAGATGTTACGGCAACATATATTCTAGCAGCACTATTTTTCTTATCATTGATGTTTTAATATTTTACGCCAAAGGATCGTTGGCCTCTGATTGTTTTTCGCTTATAGACGTTTTCATCTTGGTAATGTCATTGTTCATTTTGTTTATTAGAAAGATCTATGTTTCCGTACCATCTCTAGTTAGCTTCAAGTGCTTTTCAACAAGAGAATTCAACACCCAACTGATCTGAATTATCCAACTTCAAATATATCTCATATGCCGTCCATAAGGAGTTTTCACCTCTGGCGATTTGCAGGGGGGTGGTCGGTGCTATTACTTCTTATCACTGTTATTGAAAGTGGCAATTTGGTATGTTCTGTGACATATAATGGTAGAAATAAATAATAGAAATGCCAATTTTTTTAGTGTCAAGTACTCTTCATTTTCATTTTTTATTCCTGATTTCTTGGCTAAAGATTAATATATGCGTAAACTGCACTTGCTTTGCATGTAGAGGCGGCATGTTTCAGGACATGGATATATCAGGGAGCTCACTAGGACACAATGTCTTGTCAATGGACTTCAAATGGTCATATTTCAAATGTTTTAGAGGGTATGTGTACAAAAGTGCAAATTTGGCTGATAAACGATTTGCGAGCATTTGAAAGTAAAAAAATTCTAAGATTTTAGAAAAATATCTAAACAACAGTACTCAAATGATAACTAGATGCTTTTCCTGTTTGTTCAAAATTTTCAGATCTTAAACAATCGAATTTTAAATATCTGGAACATACAAAGCCAGAAAATACATTTCTTATTTTACAATCAAGTGCATGCATGTGGTCCTTTGAATTTAAAATAATTGGAATAAACTCATGTGGGTATTCATTTCTAAGATTTTAACCATGTAAATTACATTAACATGCTGAGGATTCTAGAAAAGCAACTTAAAAGAACAAAGCGGGTCGTGATATTGAACCAAAATCAAAGAATACTTAAAATGGAATTTACTTAAAAAAATTATTAATGTATTTTTGAAACACATGTTTCAAGAACACCATGTTTTCTTATTCCAAAAAAACCTAGCGTAATTGTGGATGCTTTTAGATTCAACAATTAAATGCTAATTAACATCAAGACACCATGCCCATTGAGACATGCGCCAACAACGTAGCACCAAAGTGTTATATTTCAAAAATTAAACTGTTAGGTCATTAAATCTTCTATCCTTGAAATCCTATTTATACAACAATTTAAGAAGGAATATCTAGGCTCTGGACCATGTAGATCACCCTCAGACAATCAAAATTTTTGAAAAATAACATTAAAGATAGGTTTTCAGGATGTGTGCATATGATCCATCATTAGATCGCATAGCACCAGACTCGCTCTCCATTAAAGAGAGCAATTCTTGCTGCATACATATAACCACAGGGGACATGTAGAATCTCACTTGAAAAGGCTATTGCTTACTGAGGATCCCTATTTATGATAGTATATATCACGTGATATCATATTCCTATATATCCTATCATATCAGCATCTACATGAGAAAATCTGTCAGAAAAGGGGGGAAAAATTAAACACAAGACTCAGGATGATCAGAGCCAACACACACCATGTATGCTTCATTGGAAATGGATCTGGATATCCAGTTTCAAATTGGACCTGCGATCGGACCATCTCCACTTGCACCAAAATCCAGGCCGGCTGCTGCAGCACCGAGACAGGCAGCCAAGGTGCCGACCACGCCCACCACGATGGAGCCCAGTTTCGGCAACACGGCGCACAGGCCAACGGCCATAGCAAGGAGAAGGGACGCTACCGACGCCTGTGCTAGTGAATCCTCCTTCATCCAAACCGGTCCCCGTGTGTCAGTTCCCGCAAGCTTGCCGGAGAAAAGCAACAGGAAGAAACCCAGGATGAGGGAAACAAACATCATGACGATGAAGGTGATGTAGAGGCTGAACCTGAACCTGCCGGCCGTCGCGAAGCCGCCGATCATTTTGGAAGGGTTGAGCACGACGCTATAGAGGATAGTAGAGGAGATAGTGATTACTGTTACTGCCAAGATGGGATCCCCTCCGTCATCGCTTGGTTGGGGCTGTTGATCATCTCGTATGTTAATGGTGAACCAGTAGTTTATCACCTTCAAATCCGGGAAGACCTTCTGTAGGTTAAAATTAGAAGAAGCAGAAGAAGAAGAAGAAGAAGAAGAAGAAGAAGAATAAGAATAAGAAGAAGAAGAAGAAGAAGACCCAACTAGGGAGGAACGAAGATCCCGATTTCTCATGATTCTTTGAACAGCATCAACTGTTGGCCTGCTGGCGTTCTCAAGCACAAGTAAGGAGAATTCTTCTAATGAATCGAATCCATGGAAACCCGGGAACAAGATGACAAAGAAGAATACGAAGGTTTCTATGGATATGTGGAAATTGGTTTCCTCTGCCATCTGCGATTTCCTTGGCAACAAGAGCAGGAACTGAAGAGTCAGGAACCCGTTCTGAGGAAAAAGAAGATTTATGAAGAAGAGAAAGTAAGTCAACCATTGATACTGTTCATTTTCTATTGCATCTGGAGTGCTGGCCAAATGGCCCAAATCCAAATCCAATCACTACAATGGTATAAAATCGCTGCCCTCCATTTGGTGGGGATGAACGCATCACGGTTACGGCCTTCAGTTCTGCACCGTGTTGCCTCTGGAATGGATGGACGAGCTTATATTGCTATCGTGGGATGAGGAAAATGTATAATATAACCAATATAGAATACAACCTGACGTTGTCACCTATGACCTAAGGATAGTTAAATTTTCATGTTATTTAATTTGTTCGCTCACACAAAGTAAACGCGCTTGTACAGGAATTTGCCGTCCTTTATTTTTTTGGAATTTATTCGTGGGGCCTTTTCTCTGTCAGTTGAAAAAAGAAAAAGAAATCGTTTTTAAAAATAAAAAAGTTTACCATTTTTTATAAAAGTTGTGTAAATTGGCGTGAAATAAAACTTTTGTTAATGTCAAAAACCGGTAAGTTATAAGCAATTTTTTCTTGTCAATATTATATTAAGTTTCAGTCATACCCTTATTATCAACTTCTTATTAATTTCATAGGAGATGTTAATATTGAGAAGCTAACAGTTTTTTGTTTTTCAAGTATATGGTTCGCATTTTAGTCACCTTGTTAATTTAAATGAGTATTTAGAATTCAACCATAACGGAGACGAATTTTCTTTCTTATAAGTTGAATTAAATTCGATTTTGTGATAGTGCTCCGTATAATCTCGGACTCGCTTCATTACTGCACCAGGTGCCGGCTTTTTTCAGGCATCAGGCAATGTCACCTGGGTGCGTTTCCCAGGAGCTCGCACCCGCACCGGGTGCTTTGCGGGTGCGGGTGCGCACCCGATGATGAGGCGCACCCAAACCGCACCCAGGGGACTTGGATCAAGTTCCGAGTCGAATCCAAATCCAAACCAAGTTTATTGGTTGTATGGTTTGGATCTGGATATGATTTCGGGATGAAACCAGATTAAAAATCCACAAAATCAAATCCCCGTCGACTGTTGCATCTAATTTAATACATCTATAGATATATTATATGTTTTCTTTTCTCTTTCAAAAAAAACGATACAGGACTAAAGAATGGTGACTTTCATAAAACGATCTGTTTGCCTTTTTTTCAAACATTTCTTTTTTGATTTTTTCCCACTATCATAAAAATGTATAATTTTAATTGTGTTATTCAATTTCTACGAAAAATTAATAATAATAATAATAATATTAATATTAATAAAATATCTTCACCGCACCACCGCACCTAATTTTTTTGAGATGTGCCGCACCAGCACCGGCACCCGCACCGGCACCGGCACCCGCACCCGGCATTCAGGTGACATAGCTTTCAGGCCTTCACGGGTGGCGCTAACGAGCTGGCTTTACCGAGCGTACCGCAGTGAGAAGAGGTATGGCATTCAACGCACCGCACAAATGCACAATGGTCTAATCTGCAATAAAGAATAATAAAACCCAAAAAAAAAAAATTATATCTACTTTCGCTCACATTTTTTTTTTTAACAGAGATCACTGATTCTCATAATTTTTTAGTAAACTGTCAAATAACGAAGTGAATTTTATTAAGAGATTGAACCGATGCATTAGTTTTTAGTTTTTACTTTATTTTCAATTAAAGCTTATCTTGTGCAACTAGTCCCGCTAGGAGACTGGTGAAATCTCAAGAGTTTGGTTCTGATTGTTGTTACTTTCCGCAAAACCCTGCAGGGGAAAGGCCCCCCTAACCTTTTATTCCAACAGACGAGATATATACAACAAAAATTGGCAGTTACTCCACCCTAAGGGCTAGAGAGAGCCAGGAAAGGAAAACCAAACCAAGAGTACACCAAAAGTTAAGGAACCAAATCTACAGTGATTGAGCTAAAAGAGCCAAAATATCATGAGCAGGTTGTTGTTGCAGAATTTGCACTCAATGCAATAAGTTGCTCTAATGGTTCAGCCAACTGTGAAAGGGCCGACATCCTTGAATCATAGTCCGGAGTCTTCTAATCCAAGGCTTGTTGTTAGAAATCAGTAAAATTGTTTGAAATGTCTCCAAACCACCACCCATCAAGAGTTGACGAAGGATAGAGTCCTCAAGTAGATCATTGTTGACCTCCCACCAAGCTACACCTTGGTCAAGATGCAATCCATTCGAATCTTTAAGCAGAAAGGTGACCAGCTGTCTACCGTTGGAAGCAACAAAGGCCACTTGTAGGTATGCTTGGCTAGTCATATTACGTGGGCATTTATCAGGAACAATCCCCGTGTTCAACCAAACCTGTAGGTCTCTCCTATCAACACCAGAGTTCCTCAAGATAGCATAGAAGTCATCAACACTGATCCGCCAAACAACATAAGAGTTTTGTTGAGGAGACGATGTATCTTCTTTATGGATTCTCGAATTGCACCTACACCAAATTCTCCAGAGTATGATGGTGAGTAGACTCTTCATCTTTTAGACAAAAAGCACATCTGTTAGCTAAAGAGATGCCACTTTTTGTCGATCGAAGGTAGGGCGACGATCACTACTCGCCAGCCAAACAAACCACTGCGCTTTAGGTTGGGTCTGGGGAGACCATATCAATTTCATCCAAGGCTCCTCGTCATATTTATGTCTCACCACCTCCCACACGTTAGACATTTTGACGTTAGAGGCGGGAGCGTTCTGCTGAAGAAGGAGGTCCTGCTGCGAATGTAAGTTAGGTCTCTCCATCCCCACTCGAGAAAGAAATTCCTTGAAGTTGTGTAAAATAGGCAAGTCAAAGTCAAAGACCTGCTTAATGGAAAACTTCATCAAGAACTCAAAGGCATATCTTTTTCAAAGAATTCAAGTGGGCAATGAGGGGAAAACCACCCCAATTATCCGTCCAGAAATGAATTGTGCCGAGACCAATAGACCACCTGACATGATCTTGGATTTGAATCCAGCTTTTCCTAACACCTTTGAAAAAACAAGACTCCTTTTTAGGGCACTTTAAGGTCTGGAGATTGGGGAAAGAAAGATATTTCTTCCTGATAAAGCTCGCCCAAGGGGCCTCATCCTGGCAGATGTGCAGCGTGATGCGACCAATACAAGCTTTGTTCCAATCAGCAAGAAGCTTCAACCCAACACCCCCTTCCAACACCTAGCGGCAAAGAGTCTTCCAGCCAACCAGGTGCACACCTTTCCTAGCTTTTTTTTTTTGCTTGTTCCTTTTTGTTTTCTTTTGCCCTGTTTTTCCTTCTCTTTTTTTTTGGAGGAAACGACAATATGTGCTACAAAATAGGCTAGAACTGAATTATGTAAGGCTGGCAATCAGCAAGCTTAGAATCCTCATACTTAAAAGTTATAACCACATATGACTGGGCTGACAGTGAAGACTACTCACAAAATTTAAGATATATATATATATATATATATATATATATATATATATGTATGCTTTCAAGATAACAAACAAAAAGGAAGCTCAGACCAGCAATAGATACAACCGCAGAAAAGAACAACCATTGATTTTCAGTACTGACATCAAGTTAGAATACAACAAACAGTCCAAAACCTGACGTCAGATAGGGTCCTGAAGTTGAACCAGTATGAGGCTAACGACGATCAGTGTGTATTAAGAGAACTGATCAGATTTCAGAAAGAAGAGTAGACACCAAGTAGAAAGAGCAGACCATTGAGTATAGGAAACTAGGTTTTTTTTTCCAAAAAAGGGCTTTTCAAATTTTGGTTGCATAACACTTAGAAAAAGGTGAGCAGAATATGATAGGGAGAAAAGGTGGAGTAGAAGAGAAATAAGAGAAGAATGGGGAGAGAAATCATTTGTCTAAAACTTATCTAAAGAAGGAAGAATATCCCAGACCACTCCATTAGAGCCCACACTGTTCCTAGAACCCCCATGCTCTGATACCAAGTGAGAGAAAGTAGGAGCAATTTTGGAAGAGAATCAGCATTTGATAGTTCTGCCCTAACCCTTTATTAACATATATTCATTTAGAAGACAAAGAACACAGGTCATATTAAAAATTTACAACATGTCACCGCTCAAACCATATTACACGGTCTATTAACACAACATGTTGGACTGGGTCCAATATGGAACCAGATCCAAACAGAATAACACGCATTCTTCATCTAGTTGGTCCCATTTAGGTAAGAAAAAGAGAAATAAGGAAGAAGAATAAGGGTTTTGAAATTCCTCCGTCTCAGAACAAACAAACAAAAAGCTAGGATTTGCATTTAAATAAACAATAATCTTTTGTTTTAGGTTTCTTAACTTTGGGTTTTGGAGTATGGCATAGATGATAAGTGGCAAGGTCATGGACTAGGTATGAATGTGAGTAGAATAGAAAAATCACATATTCAATGTGACAGTTAGAATTATTGTAATATGAGTTAAATTTGATTAGAAATCTTATTGATTTTTTTTCACTAGATGCATAATGGCATGCCTTGTGACATAGGTCCAAAAGAAGTCTTTCATGAGATAGAGAATTTATATATCATATTGGGAGTACACACTAGGGTAGTGTGCCCTAGAACCTATGAAACTGGGAAGAAAAGATGGTTGCACCAGAATTCCTTCATTACCTCAAGTTTCAGCATTGAGCATTGCTGTAGATTTATTTACTTTATAATTTGAGCTTTATCTATTTTGCAATGTTAGCTTGAAAATAGGCCTTTAGCTCAAATTTCATACTATTATGACTAATAGACATGTTACATAAGCAAGTAAAGCAGTCAGTGTCCTGCTAATGCTGATAGACATGGTTCTGGCAAACAGATCACAATGACAGGTATCTGGGAGCATACCGATGGAATGAACGTTCGCTGCTCTTTCTCTTTAGTTCTTTTCCTTCCTTTCTTTTGTTCATCTCATTGCTTTGATTGTCATAATGGTCAGGCATAAGCTTTGAAGGTTGAACAAAATGGTGACTCTAACCAGTAGTCAAAAGGACAAGAAACGGAGAAATGCCTGGAAAGCAATAAAAGAAGTTGGTTGGCATTGCAATATGATATGTTTCTGGTGTTGCCTCTACTGTAGTTCTAAATTTGTCAGAAGTGATTGAATATATAGAAGCTGCTAGTGTGTTGCAATATTATCATTATATTCATGACAATGACTTATATTCCCCACTTATGGCATATTCAGTGTCATTTATTTTTGACAAGTTTCGTTATTCAGATGGGACAGTTTCATTTCAATATGTCAACAGATGGCTTAGTTGGCTGACTAGTCTTGATGTGTTTCATGCTGGCTTTTTGGCCTACAAATTGGATTTTCATGCTTACGTGGCTAATGTGCAGGATGCAAAAGGCAAAGAGTCATAGGAAAATGAACAGGTGTTCATACAAATTTCAAATTGGGTTTTGAGAAAAAAATTCAGGAGAAAAGGATCCGCCCATTGGTACGAGGTCCAACCATTCCTGACACCTTTAATAGGGGTAATCGAACCAAGGACTAAGCATTTCTCAGATTGTGTGTAAGTCATTTTATGCAATCTTATAGGCTTGTGCATAGAGGGTTGAAATTGAAATTGGAAATTCATTTTGAACTTGGTTTTGAACAACCAACTTCTAAGTTTGTTTTAGGCAAATTAGAATGAAATTTGGGTAAGTTGTGTGGAAAATGAACTTGTTTTGACAAGTTATTTGAAAATTCAAATTGCCTTTAGGAGTTTGGGCAAAATTGAAAAATCTCCAAGATAGAAGACCATTATTTTGGTTAAAAATGTGCCATTTGAATTTGATTTCAAAATTTGGAAAGAATATTGAAAATTGATTTGGGTCGTTGTTTTGACCCAAGATTTTGCTTGATAGTTTAAAAATTTGGATTGGAAAGATTGACAGATAATTGGGAATTTGGCTTGGAAAGTTGGAGATTTTGGTGATTGCGATTTGGTTACTTGTTGTTTACTGAAGATCATTCCGTCATTTTGGATTGAAATCAAGAACAACTTGTGATCAATTTTTTTTTAAAAAATGGCTAAGTTGACTTCGCAAATGGACCAAATTTTGGACAATGTAAAACTTTCTTAGCAAATGAATGATTTTCAATTCACTTTTTGCCAAATCATGTGATTTGGTTTAAATGATAGTTGGGAGCAAGATTTAAATTCAAAACGCAACTTTTGATGCGAGATTCAAATATGAAATCCAACTCTCATATCCAAATTAGATCTAAAACCCAAGTCTAGATCCAAATCAAGAATTTCAAACTCTAACCCAAAGCTGAGATCAAAACAACAAAATTTGATGCTATCGAGCACCACGCGCACATGCACAAACCTTCCTTTTGTTTTATATCTCGTTCTCGCACAAAAATTTGTTATTGAGCTTAAACAACTCACTAAAATGCATCAGTGACCAATTGAACCCAATCCAGATCTAAAACAAGCCTAAAATCACTCAAAACGGAGTTAGCCCCGTTTGTAACAAAACTACTTTTATCCCTTTTAAATACACATTTAAAAACATGATTTTTATGTTTTTTTTAATGACTGAACCCCTTGGAAGCCAAGGAGGCGAAACCCGCTCCTCAATGATCCAAACGAGACAATAAGGGGGGCATTCCCCCCCCCCCCCATTTGGGTTCAGCAACGTGCATTACCGCATGCCGCGCATGATAGACGTACCTGGCACAACTGCATAGGCCCTCTTTCTAGCTAAAAACCACCATTTGGGGGGCATTTTTGGGCTTGTTGCTGGGCATTAGCCCAGGCTACACCCCAAAGGGTTATTTGCACAGCTAAGGGCCAATCCCACATGGTCAATGCCTATTTTTTAAAAAAATTAAAATCATTCAAAAATACTTGAAATTTGCATAAAAATATTGTTGAATTCAACAAAAATCAAATTTTGAGTTTTGTCCGGCACAAAAAAGCAAAGGTTGGCAACCCAGGCTTTCTGGTCGATAAGTCAACAGATGAATCTAAACTATTTGCGTAGCTTCATATATAGTATAGGCGCTTGTGCTTCATTGATTCGTGTAGTACGTAGTTCCAGTCTGACTTGGATCGCTTCAATGGTTCACTTTTTTTTAACCCCTGGCAGAAAAGAAACTACTCCTTTCCCCAACAAACCAAAATCCTACCCTTCCCGCCATAGACACAACCCGGTCCACTTCGAGATCAGTTCAAGAAGCGGCTCAGTCCACTTAAGTACTCACCTGCGGTAAGCATGCGAGTCAATTAGCTCCTTGACCACTTATGTCCCTGAACTCACATATCAAGTCAAGTCTGACCTTTTCTCCGTCACTCGCAAAGTCAGCGGTTTAGTCAACGAAAAGCAAGTACAATACAAGTACGAAAGGAGCTAACCAACCAAGCTCAGAAATCCATCGAGTTCCTCAAGACACCTCTGCTTGTACGCTGCAGGTGCTTTCCATTCCTTTTCCTCTAACCCAAAGCTGAGATCAAAACAACAAAATTTGATGCTATCGAGCACCACACACACATGCACAAACCTTCCTTTTGTTTTATATCTCGTTCTCACACAAAAATTTGTTATTGAGCTTAAACCACTCACTAAAATGCATTGGTGACCAATTGAACCCAATTCAGATCTAAAACAAGCCTAAAATCACTCAAAATGGAGTTAGCCCCGTTTGTAACAAAACTATTTTTTCCCTTTTAAATACACATTTAAAAACATGATTTTTATGCTTTTTTTAATGACCGGACCCCTTGGAAGCCAAGGAGGCAAAACCCGCCCCTCATTGATCCAAACAAGACAATAAGGGGGGCATTCCCCCCCTCCCCCCTCCCTCTCTCATTTGGGTTCAGCAACGTCCACTACCACATGCCGCGCATGGTAGACGTACCAGGCACAACTGCATAGGCCCTCTTTCTAGCTAAAAACCACCATTTGGGGGGCAGTTTTGGGCTTGTTGGTGGGCATTAGCCCAGACCACACCCCCAAGGGGTATTTGCAGAGCTAAGGGCCAATCCCACTTGGTCAATGCCTATTTTTTAAAAAAATTTAAATCATTCAAAAATCCTTGAAATTTGCATAAAAATATTGTTAAATTCAACAAAAATCAAATTTTTAGTTTTGGCTCCAAAACTCTCATAAATACCCCTACAATCTTCTCTCTTGGGCATGAGTTAACCCTTGAAAAACTTCTAGCGTTTGTTCACTTGAAGATTTAGAGTTTTCCTTAGCTCTCTCTCTCTCCATTTCTCTCTTCTTCTCCAAGTTCCAATTCTTCAAAGGAGCACAAAGAGATCTTTTGGAGGAATACCTTCATCATCTCGAAGCTTCACCCGAGGCAACACCAGGATCATCCAAATAAGGAGACCATTCCCAAAACCATTTATATTAGAGGTATGTAATCCTCTTCTTGTTTTCATTTATTTTCATTTCATTGCCACCTCCCAATAGCCATGCAAGAAAGCTTTAACGACTTCATATCTGGAGTTGATAGCTACTCTTGAGTGCATCGGGAGTATAAGCAAGGCAAAATAAATTCTATTTCTTCATTCATTTCTGAAATATGCTTGCTATATTGCTTTGTTCATCATTCATATTTGAGATGATGTTCATGCATGATAGATTAATTTTTCTTAATTAATGGGCAAATGAACGAATGAGTGTTTGGGTTGGGATTTTTCTTCATTATTATGTTGATTTTGAGGTTGTGATTTGTCCAACCCGAGAAAAGCCCTTCACAAACATGTACATGTTAAAATGCATCTTTATGACATTCTCACATTTAGCTTCTCTTTTAATCACCTGATTAGGGACCCCAATGAATGTCATCTTACATTGCTCTCAATTTCATGTGTGTGTGATTTTCTTTCATACGCAATGGTGAGAGAAATAGATTTCCTTGTAATAAATGAAATAATTATAATTTCATACTCACGTATAAAAATATTTGGAACCATGTTTTTCAAAAGATTTTCAAAAGCAAGAACCTCCTTTAATGAGGCCTTGAATACTTAGCCTAGACTCTTGCATGAGCCAAAATTCCTCTCCGGCCTACATAGGAAAATTGAAGTCAGATATATTTATCTCTTTGTCTTTCTCTTTTTATGATTTAACATGCTCTTTTACAAATTCTAATATACGTACAAATATAAATGAATATATATGTGTGTTCCACTTTCTCTCTCTCTCTCTCTAAAATCTCTCATATACATGTATATATATATATATATATATATATATGTGTGTGTGTGTGTGTGTGTGTGTATGTCTACCTTATCTCTTTCTCTATCTCTCTTTCTCCCAATTCTTTTCGTATTAAAGTCTTTCTTCTTTTCCATTCTTTCGAATACTTTTCTCCCAAGATCTAAGGTTTCAATCTCCTATTTGTTGACTTCACCAAGACCGAAACTCAATAATAACCTAATATTGGAATCATACTTGATGGTCTACAACCCCATTTATTTTCAAAATTTGTTCTCTTTTCATAAAAATATTTATGATAATTATGTAAATAAAATAAAAAACTTAGTTGTATGAAGTGGTAGGAATGCTTTTAGATAAATGACATGGTAGGAATGAATGATTTGCTTCTAATCATGTAAAGTCAATGCATTCATACATCCACATTCACTTGTGAAATCACGAATGATCACAAACACATCTCTAAAAGAACTTAAGCAAAATGGAATATAGCTCTAGTTAGGTAGCAACTGAATTAAAGCAAAATCTCAAACTTACTTATTTTTTTAAGAGAACATTAAATCGACTTCAAAAGATATATTCAACGGTTTTTAAATGATATTTATAAAGATTTCCCAAATCAAAGTGTTCTATACTCTCAAATGATTCTTCAAAACTTTCTCAAAAATTTGAAACATCAATGCTTCAATATTTTTTCAAACACCACACTGCATTTACAATGAAAAGATGTTTAAGCAAAAATGAAATGTATCAAGAATATGCATAGCCCTTGGATCGATTACTTTTGGTAAAGGCACTGGGAATGGTTAATCTTCATACCGGTGGAAGAGTCCATTTCTCTTTCATTTAAAAAATAAATAAATAAATTTTTTTTGAAGCACTCCAAAGACCAAAATATATTTGTAGGGATGCAAACATGACATTCATTATTCTCTCTCTCATAATTTCTCAACATTCATTCATATAAATATACATCATATAATCCACACATAAAGATTGATTTTTAATTGGAATGTAGACTTTTTCTATATATGCTTAACATTTTATTAAGCATAAGAGTTAGAGATACAGTCCCCAAGCTTGAGGCTTGAATTGAAATCTTAAAATAAAAAAAAAACATATAAATGAAGTTAAAATCAACTTTCAAAATATATGGGAGACATGGATGACACTCACATTTGTCTCAAAATAACTATAAAATCAGATTTTGTACTAATTCAAATAGCTGAAAATCAGAAAAGTTGATTCTAAGAAAGCTTGTTTTTTAAAAAATGATTGCAAATCATTTGAAAATTGTTTAACTTTTCATAAGTTAAACATGTAAATCAGCAAGATGAATGTTTTTCTTGAGAAAATGTTCCTGTTAGTGTTAGATATACATGTTGGGTGATGACATGAAGTTTTAGAAAACTTTCTTTTCTAAAATTAAATTAGATTTCAGATTTTACGCCAAAAGATTCATCCATTCCTTGGACGATTTAGCATATTTGATCTTCTCTTGGGAGAAATGAAAGTTGGATTCTTAATATGATTTTGCAACATTTTAGGATAAGGATTAATCTGATGCAAATCTGAAAATTTATGAATAAAAACAGCAACTCCTAAAAGTGTATTCTAAGATGCCGATTTGAATGAGGTTAGAACTTTTCCTAGTTCTATGGAAAATAGTCACTTTGTGGCTGTAAATTAACATTTCGAAAGCTTAAACTTTAAAATTTTAAGCTAAATTTTACGAAAATATGGTCTGATCTTAGCAATATACACGCATTCCACACATGTATGGCTAGAATTGATAAAATTTTAAGATGAAATATTGAGCGATCTTGTAGTTTTGAACTAAGAAGATAAAAAATAAAGTTCTCTTTCTTTAAAATCAGTTTGCAAATGTATTCCAACCTAACTTTAAAAGAGAAATTTGACTTTGAATAAGAGATTATACATGCATATTAGATATACATCTTGCCTCTCAGAATGGGATATTTAACAAGAAACCACTTAGCTTATGAACCATGATTATTCATAGCTGGGTTCTTGTATGTAAGAAGATTGAAAACTAGTTTTTAATCTCCTCGATCACCTTTAATCAACTAAATCAAGAATGCATGAATCAAAACAGCACAAAATGGAAGAAAACAATAGATTGCTCAAGCTTGCTTGTCTATGATTTCATCATGCTAGGATGGATCACATTCATGAGAATGTATCCATCCCTAATAGGTATTTAATATATATATATATATATATATATATATATATATATATATATATATATATATATATATATATATATATATATATATTGCAGTAAATATAGATTACTCTCTCACCATGTGATTCACTCATGGTGGGATTTAAAAATGAGGATGTGGCTGCACCTACCTCTTTAATTTCCCTTGGAACTTGCCCAAGGTTTGGGAATATATATATATATATATAGATATACGTGAGTGTGTGTGTGTGTTATGTACATTGATCATGAAACATTTATTAACTTCATTACATGGTTAACGAGTTGTTATTATAAAAATATATTTTTCAAAAAGGTGAACAATTTATGATTTATATTTCAAGGAAAATATGTCTTACCTTGTTATGCCAAAGAGGGAAAAAGGTGTCAAACCTTGTGACCTACCAACTGATTGACAAATTGGCCAATATATATGTATATCTATATAGTAGTCAATTTTTCAACATAAAGGCCACGTCATAAATTTTCTCACTTTTAACTGTTAGTAGCTTCAAGGATATGTCCCAATTAATTAAGTAAAGTAATTAACTGGAAGATGAATTTGAGAAACTGCAATAGTGAAGGATGTGTTCGATTAATATAGCTGATAAGATAATGATTTTAAAGGAAATATATCTAAAGTACTAGACAAACATGACGTTGGGACAACACAAGCAAAAAGTATGCATATGAATATGATATGAATGGAAGCAACTGTAAAGCTATAGACAACAAAGCATCTGCCTAGTTAGACTGTAAATTTGGATAGAGAGGAAAAGGAAGAGAGATGTGATTTAGCTTTAATTGTTCTGGAGAGAGAGAGAGAGGGAGATAGCCATCCATGTCCTTGATCAAATTCAAGCCAGAGAGATTTCTGACTTTCTTCAATGCTTCCCTCCATTTCCTCAACTCCGTTTGGTCCTACTTCTTGTTGGATGATGATCATTAAGCGCAGATTTGAAGGGCCAGTTCTGGTTGAGGGCATCGGAAGGTTCCATGCCAAAGAATGCCGAAATATCTCCTTCCTGCACTCCACACTTTTGGTCACCTCTTTCAAGCACCATTTCGATTATGCAAAGTGTTGGGTAAGATGGGGACAAAGTTCTTGGACCTCTCTATGTATTCAAACAGTTTCTTGATATCCTCCCCCTTTTCCAACTTTTTGCTGTCTATGAAGGCCACACTCCTCGAGGCCCTCATAAAGATGTCCAAAAAGATAAGAAACACTTCAAACTCAGATCCACTACTCTTGGTGAAGTTGGTGAAGGAGTTAATGGCTCCACCCCTTCCCCTGCCACTGTGTTTCCTCTAATTTCTCCACTAACATTTTGGTTGGCAGAAAATTACCTCAAAAGCATGTGGAGAACATCTTCCTGTAAGAAATACTTGATTCGTTGATGGAAGGCATGACCAAAGAGAACCCAATGTTCCTCTTACCAAATGCTGATTTAGCTTCCAAGCAAAGAAGCAGCATTTCATGTTTTGTGTGTGCTCTTTTTATGAAATGCATAACACAGGCAAAGGCAGGCAAATCAAGGTTGTCATATCCCATTCCTAGAGTGTCAAAAAAAGGCATTTATGTTCTTCGCATTATGCTATCAAGCACCATCAAGCAGTGTTAGATAAGAACACTATGTTTTATACTATACATTTTCAAAACGTCAAACATTGTACATGGAGTTTTTTAAAAACCCACAGATTTGATAGCCACACATTTCTCTTTATATCACCCTACCATAACCATTGGTACATGCCCTTTTTGGCCACCTCATGCCCTTATTCTATCTAGTGCTGAATAAAAAATCTATCAAGGTCACCTGTATGGGACCTTGACTCCCCACCGAACACGCTACACCTCATTCACAAAGCAAATTTTAAGCAAAGTAGATTGAACATAACAAAAAGAAAATGTTGGAATGTCCGAAACAACCAAACAGCCCCTTAACACAGATTTGCTGTTAATGATAAAATTAGAGTAAAAGGAAAGCCCCATAAGAGGTGTTTGGCATCATAAACACAAGTTTAGTATTTCATAAATCTATTGTTTTCATGAAATCTATCCTAATTATTAATACAAATTCATGAAACTCATGTTGCCAAACACCTGTAAAAAAATAAAAAAGGGAAAATGGAAGGGCAATTTTCTTGTAAGATCCCAACAATCTGACGCTACATGTTCCAATACTGTATTTGGATTTGGCCCCAAACACACTGCATGGCACACCAACCCACATCCATTTTGTCTAATTAATGAACCATTTGGCAATATTGAAAGAACCCAATTATGCATCTTTGGTTCCAATCCTTCACCATGTTTTCATTACTAAAAAAAACAACATGGCTATATCAAGTGAAGGCATGTATGCCTTCATTTTATTTTATTTTAGCAAATATATACTTTTGCTTTGAATTATTGATTACAAAATCTAAATATGTGCCTCCACATTTCATTTTAAAAAATTGTCTTCGACCAAAGTAGGTTATGTACACCACGTAGTGCATGAAATTTTTGTGCGCGAATATAGATCATTACAAAAGTACTTTTGGATAATAAAAAAAAGCTTTTTATAGAGACAGAGAAAACTGAAAGAAATTAAAAGACTAAAAAAAATATATTTTTAGATAATTTCCATAATATCGCACCCCAACCATGTTTTCTTTTTGGCGTATATGTGTTACGTGCACAAACCGGTGCACTGAACTCATTGAGTCTTTAATGGCCCGCTCAAAGGCCAAGCTTGATAACCTTTTAATTTGCCTGTTTCCATTTGAGCACAAATGCTGGCATTCATAATCTGCACTTATAACCATCTGCCTACACATAATGAGATGTATGCTGATTGATTTTTTTAAAGAAATGAACCCCATATGTTTTCTTTGAGTGAGTGGGAAGTAATTAGCAACTTATCATCCTGAAAAGAGGCCCAAAAGCCTCGCCTTGCCCCCTGCGTTAGGGGTCATGAACTGCATCAGCATCAACTATGGTAGAATTGCAC
This sequence comes from Nymphaea colorata, assembly GCF_008831285.2. Taxonomy (NCBI): domain Eukaryota; kingdom Viridiplantae; phylum Streptophyta; class Magnoliopsida; order Nymphaeales; family Nymphaeaceae; genus Nymphaea; species Nymphaea colorata. Next base: position 12,226,943 of record NC_045151.1, on the reverse strand, counting down.
CCTTCAACTTAATACCATGTTTCACCACTTAAGACGCATAAGCATAATACCCATGTAAATCAAACTAAAGACCTGTATTTTCACAGGTCCCAAACCCAACCTGTTTTGTTGTGCCCTTTGAGGCTACTTTATTCTTATGTGTAAAAGATACAATGATAATACTATAGTTTTGTAAGCTTTACATCTTCAAATACATAGATCTCAAGTCAGCTTCCCTCCCCACCGGCTTGAGATCTTTAAATTTGAGGCATAAGGTAAACAAGGATTCAAATCTTCTACAGTCTGAGATAATTGAAAGCTTCTCAAAAGACATACTTACACAGTAGCAACTATGACCGTTCTTCTCACTTCCTACAAATCTAACAGGTGTAACAATAAGTTAGAGATTAATTTTAGACAATCCTCCAAGAGGGCATGATGCATCATCCCCTCTTGGCATAAGCCATTTATGATCTTTGCTTTTTAAAATTTTCATTTGAGCCTCCTATTTAAGATACATTCCTACAAAAGACTGAAAGAGCCTCCATTTTTCTCCTCAATTTTTGTATGTCCGCTTGCATGGTGGTCACTTTAATTTATTCAATCTTGTATGTGGAGAAATGAAGAAGCCAAAAAAGACACCACAATTCATTGCCAATGCTATATATATATATACATACACACACACACACACACACACATATATATATATATATATGAAGGTGATTTACTAGAATGTAATGAAAGAGACAGACATGATAAGGCTATTTTTATATGCAAAATAAATGAGGTATAACATGGCTTTTGTGCTTCACTTCGTTTGAATTTCTAGAAAACAGTTAGTCAGCTGCACCCAAGACTCCATGAGACAAGCAATTATACACAATATAAGAACATAAGGAATAAGACAGTGGTGGGTCTTTGTCAATCCATTGAGAAGCTAAAAATGGCAAAGGAAGCAACAATTAACAAGGTATGTATAATTCTATTGTACTTGTAAGCAAAAGTGTTGAATGTTTCATTGCTACTGTTGGAACTATGTAACCTCAAAACCAGTAACTTCTTTTCCTCAATTGGGTGAGTCCAACAAGTTCCATGGTTCCAATAGCGATGAAAAAATGTCGTTCAGCTACATCATCCCAATCACAATCCTGACAGTTCAATAGAATTAATCTACATCCATTTGAATTCTTTCTTTCATTTCCATTTTCAGCTTCTCAACGGACTGAAAAAGACCCTTCAGCCTGTTATTGCTAATGTTCTTACATTGTGTCTACCTGTCTCATGGAAGCTTGGGTAATCTACAACGGTGCTTTCAAAGGCTAGCTTCATAGCATTTTTATTTGTCATCACAATTGGAGAAACTGCAGAGTAATTAAGTTGAGATACTTGATCACTCAGGTAAACTATTGAAATTTAATGACTAGTGCACTACTATGCCTGTTTCTACTTAAACACAAACGTTGGTGTTTAAATTCTCTCCACCTGCAACCATCTGCATACCCATTCTAAAGGATGTTATCACAATGAACAATACAGGGACTGGTAAGCAGCTAGTTTTCATTATGAACAACTTTCTATGCTACAAAAAAGGAGGTCACATATATACAAGTACAGCGGGATGGCATGTCAAGCAGACCTTTCACCCTAACAAGACCTTTCACCCAAAAAACCATCGCCTAGACATTGAGGAGACTCCAGCATTGCCCACCACGAAATGGTGCATCATCAATGCTCATAATGACGACTATTCATTGATATATATAAACAAGCTTTTGCAATGCAAAAATACCCCATTGATGCTCATTATGGTGTCGGTCCATCAAGAAACAAAGCAGTTGCATTTTTTTATATCTTAGAACAGAATTGTTGGGTGACACATACGTGGTGAATTGATCTCAGTTCTACAATTTTAAAGTAAATAAGAGTATGCATCATACTTGTGTGACAGATTGTAAATTATATCTTAAAAAATATGTTGATGACATAACAATTCTTAAGGGCTTGTTTGGCAATCAGAATAGTAATACATTATCTGTCTTAAAATAGAGGGACGTTCATATAGTACTATGACACAATGTTTCATGAGTAGTTTCTCCAATTATTGATGCAGATACATGAAACAGTGTGTTATTGTAACCACTACCAAATAAGCCCCCAAAAAATTATACCCTAAATTAAAAGGGACATGAAACTGTGTTGCCATGTAAATAGGCCTGGAGGCTCCTCCTCCCATCTCTAGCCTGGTTCTGGACTGCAACGTCGTCAGCAGGTAGCAGCACACTCTTCAACCCAGTCCATGAATTTTACAAAGCCCAAGAACATCATCCTTTTCTCTTCTTTTCTCAATGTCACGTTCAACTCTTTTCTTGTAGTACCACTGTGTCAAATGAATGCACACACTAAGTCATGAATTAGCATACTAATTACAGCAGTTTAGGTTACTATTAGTTGGGATTCTCCATTTTCCATGGTACTTAATAAGACATAATACAGTGCATGAAAGTTTCCGATGCACACTAATTAAACCTTTTTCTTTTATTACTCACATAAAAAAATGAAAAAAGTATGTTACGGGTCCTTAATTTGGCACAACTGAATCAAACTGAAATAAATCACAATAACCATCCAGGGAATTAACATTTAAGTCCATGTTTTAACCAACAATTCCATTCCTATAAAACTTCATTTTTAGTTTCATTCAGTGCTTATATATATATATATATATATATATATATATATATATATGTGTGTGTGTGTGTGTGTGTGTGTGTGTGTGTGTGTGTGTATGTATAATTGACGGTTGAGAGAAAAATGATAAAATGTATAAACAAATATTAGATGATTAAAATGTCCATCAAATTTTTCTCCTTGTTTTTCTCTCAACCAAACATCGCGATAGTTCGAACAACCCTCATAAGTGAGTAGGGTGATTCTACACCAATGCATGCAGCGATGTGTGCCACAAAAATGTTGGTGATAGTTTTTACCGACATTTTCTTCTCTGGCAGCCTCTACAGACATTAGTAAAAGTTTTACCAATTTTTCTTTGCCGTCGACCTCTACATACGTCTGTAAAAGTTTTATTGACGTTTTGAGGCTGTTGGTAAATCCACCTTTCTTTTATAGGGCATGGGTTTCTCATAGTGGGTCCACTAGAACTTGGGTCCAAATCTTCTACTCGGAAGCTGGATCCAAAAATCCTTGCGATGTTAACAACGGAAACTGCATACCTCTTCCAAATTTATGGTAGAACAATGAATATTTCTTAAAAATGAAGAAGGCACAAGAGACACCATAAATCAATGCAAATGCTGTTAATTGTGATTGTTATTCAATGACAACTTTCCAATTTTAGCAATCGTATTATATATATATATATATATATATATATATATATATATATATATATATATATACTTTTTCTTCTCAAAAAGGTGACTTAGTTGAACGTAAAGAGAGAGACAGACATGATAAAGATATATGTGAAATAAATGAGGTAAAACATGGCTTTGTGCTTCACTTAATGTGGACTTCCGGAAGACGGTCAGCCAGCTACACCTAAGACTCCATGAGATAGGCAATTATACACAATGTAAGAACATTAGCAATAAGTGTCACACCCCAACCTTTTGACCTTCAAACAATTTTTTTTTTTAAACATAAAGCATTGAGGCGCGACGACACAACAATTCAAAAAGGATGGAACTCTGTCATTCGAAACAATGGGGTAAACTTTCATTTATATAACAATTTCAGTTCATACAAAATCACATCTGTGTATGACAAAAATGTCCCAAACTATATAATTGATACCTAACAAAAACAAGACATCAATAAAATCAAAATAAGACATGCCGGCACTACAAAAGACCCAAAACCTTCCCAGTAGGATGTGAGTGAAGTCATCTGATTAACCTACTGCCCCGGTTCCACCAAAACCTGAAAAAGGAAACAACTGAAGGCTTAGCCTTCGCAGAACAAGCCAGTAAATCCCCAAACCCTTTAGGTAAGTGCTCAAATATGAGATAGGAAGCAACAATTCATAAGGTATGTATACTTCTATTGTAACTGTAAGCAAAAGTACTGGTTGTTCCATGTTTTCAATAGCAAAGAAACAATGTCTTTTAGTCACAAGCTCTAATTAGTGAAGGTTACAAGTAAAGGTAGCAAACGACCTCGGATCCAGAGCTTCTTGTTTTCAAACTCGCTTGGTTTTTAGAGCAAGCATATACGAGTTTATAATATAATATAATATAATATAATATATGATATGAATAGTTGGACTTTTTTAAGGACAAGGGTATTGAAACTACTCGATGGGTGTTCTAATAAAAAACAACATATGACAAGCTTTGGCGGAGCTTTGACGGAGCTTAAATGCTGTGTAATAAGCGGAAAGATACTCAAAACTACTGAATGGGTGTTCCCTAACTAAACTCGTTCACCAAGGAAGAGCAAAGAACATGACTTTGATACAATGTTGGAATTTTCCAAAATCTTTTCATAGCAGGAAAAAGGTTGAAAAGAAAGAGAGACACAAGAAATAACACGTCGCAACAGGTAGAGATAGTGAGAGAATCTCATTAATAGTAAGGCGTCACACTAATTGAACAAGTACCTGGAATGGCCATTTGCACAAATGGATACGAGTAATAAGAGAACCGGTGCAGATCCAATCGGTAAAAGAAGCAATGCACAAAGACACACGTGTCCAAACACAGAAGGCAGCTGGTTAGTGAAAAGGAAGATGAAACACTGAGGATCCCATTAGCTTTCTTACATGTAAGACACCATTCTACAGATGCGTATTGCATAAGGTCAACCGTGGCGACTGCATCCATCGTGGCCCTGCAATGGTAAAGCAACAACGGTAAAGGAGCCCTCTGCTTGTGGGATGTCAACTGGGACCGCTGTTGCTTTACCATTGCTTTACCACGGTTGACCTTATGCAGTACGCATCTGTAGAATGGTGTCTTACATGTACAAAAGCTGATGGGATCCTCCGTGTTTCATCTTTCTTTTCACTAATCAGCTGCCTTCTGTGTTTGGACACGTGTATGTCTTTGTGCATTGCTTCTTTTACCGATTGGATCTGCATCGGTTCTCTTATTACTTGTATCCATTTGCGTAAATTTCCATTCCAGGTACTTGTTCAATTAGTGTGATGCCTTTCTATTAATGAGATTCTCTCACTATCTCTACCTGTTGAGACGTGTGATTTCTTGTGTCTCTTTTTCTTTTCAATCCTGCTATGAAAAGATTTTGCAAAATTCCAACATTGTATCAAAGTCATGTTCTTTGCTCTTCCTTGGCGAACGAGTTTAGTTAGGGAACACCCATTCAGTAGTTTTGAGTATCTTTCCACTTATTACACAGCATTTAAGCTCCGCCAAAGCTTGTCATATGTTGTTTTTTATTAGAACACCCATTGAGTATTTTGAGTACCCTTGTCCTTAAAAAAGTCCAACGATTCATATCATATATTATATTATATTATATTATAAACTCGTATATGCTTGCTCTAAAAACCAAGCGAGCTTGAAGACAAGAAGCTCTGGATCCGAGGTCGTTTGCTGCCTTTACTTGTAACGTTCACTAACTAGAGGTTGTTTGATGGATGCAGCTTTACATCGTGTCTACCTGTCTCATGGAGGCTTGGGTAATCCTGGCTAACTGTCTTCCTGAAGTGTAAAGCAAGTGAAGCACAAAGGCCATGCACCTGCTGCACCAACTCCTTTTATCTATAACTTGTCCATATGTTTCAAGGCAGGTATTACTACACCGATGGCATGTGACATACTGCTAAAATAGCAAGGTCACCTTCGATAGTGATGGTACAAAAATAATAACAACAAGAAAGTGTGTAATTAAAATCACAAAAATGACAAATGTCAAGTGAAAGCCATGAACCATATATCATATAACATAGAATATTTTAAGAAAAGCAAGTGCAAGAAGTACCATCGTTAAGCATGTAGGGGCAGAGCTAGGAATTTTTTATTAGAATGGCCAAACCATAGTTTTAAAATTTTGATGAGGGTTGAAATGTAACTTTTCAAAACTTCTATACATGGTAAGTGAAATTACATGTAGATTTTTTTTTCTAGGACCCCTGTCGGCCTCCCTTAGCTTCCCCCCTGCTACCATACCTTTGCAAACCAGTGATTAAAACTTGAGATCACTACTAGAAAGCTCAGTAAGATACTTGGATTTGTCCTTCAACAACCAAGTTTATAGAAAAAATATATGTGAGCAAGAAAGATATAGGAAAATAACATGTTAGGCAACATTATACGTATAAGTTAAAAAACTCAGGTTTCAATGTATCAAAAACAAGAATGGCAATTTTAGGTTTCAATATTGTTGTTGACATTTTTGATGTGTCTATCATGACAAGAATGGCAACATTAGTTTTCAATATTATTGTTGACATCGGAGGCCGTTTATCATTTACCACTACCAATTGTACATTCCAAACTTCATGTATTGGTATCTAAGTTTTCCTAACTTATGTTTGTGCTTTAATTGAGTTAATAGAGTTGGCAAAAAGACCCCACACATCCAACATTGCTTAAAAACTAGATGTCATAGAATTATACAATGGTGATCATTAGTGCAGCAAATTATTCAAATTTGCAAGCTATACGCACATGTAAAAAAGCTCGTGTCACAACATATTTGATAACAATAATGGAAATTTCAGATTTTAATATTAATATTTGTGAATGCTATATATATATATATATATATGCATGCAGGGATGATGAGACATTTAATTAATTTCATTACATGTTTAGCAAGGTGTTATAAAATAAAATTTTCAAAAAGGTGAACGATTTATAATTTATTTTTTCTTGAAAAAATTATGTCATATCTTGTGAAGTCCTAGAATAACTATTATTTATACTTTTATGCCAAGGATGAAAAAAACTATTGTCGAGCCTTGTTAATTACCAAATAATTGACCAATCGGCCTATAAATCAGTTCTCATAGTCATGATCCCCAATCTAGTTAGGATTTCAGTTGATGATTGAATATCTTGAATATATATCATGTGCATCATGTTTTCAATTACTTAAATCATTTTTTTAGGTGTCCTTGTATGCATGTATTTCTAAAATCAGATCAGTGTTGAGATTGAGATTCAATCATGAAACTTAATATCAAATTCCAAACTCGTGAGATATGAATTACTTCACTATATTGATTCACTAAACAGTTTCAAATTTTACTATCTGTTGGACAAGAGTGATGGGTCACCAGAACTTTGTCTTGTGTGAAGCCATATTGCTTCTGGGAACCATTGTAGCACGTTTGCTTTATTTCAAAATTATTAATGAATTTAAAATGAGAGTGAAATAGCTCAAGATTGTTGATGTGTGCGGATATTTTTTTAGGCTATCTCTACGATCCATTCTCTATTAGGATGTCAATGTATGTGCCATTTGGATTGGATTTACCCCATTGAACCTTCTGAAAAAATCAGATATGAAAAAAATTAATATAGGATAAGGAAATCAAATCAGCTTCTGATTTAAGAGTTGACATCGCATTCAAATTCGGATTCAAATATACATAAAGATGCAATGGGATTTGACATTCAGATTAGATTTATGTTTAAGTGAATATCCTATAAATAATGCCCTTAAATTTTGAAAATCATGCTTGTGGGAGTTGTTGCGTCAAACATATGTTATCTCACTATTGTGCAGACCTTCTTTGGAGATGATGTATTGCAGATATTATCTAATTGGCATGTAAGGAGATACCATTAAAGTTGTCTTTGCCTTATGACATGGACAAGATGGGAACCACAATGGAGCTGCCTGTTTCGAGAAGCGATGTTTTGTGCAATATCCTGTGTGCCCCATTCCAACATACCAAAAGAAAAAAAAAAGTGGTAGTAGATGAAATTTAAAGCCAGGAAATTCGCTTTGAATTGACTTCTAAATGAGGATCCATGATTTATCAAGGCTTCAATGGAGCATTCAGTTAGATAAAATGAGGTTTCCATTATGTTGTTTTTTAAGAAAGATTATGTTTTTCCATACATACATACATACATACATATATATATATATATATATTTATATATTTATATTTATTGAGAGAGAGAGAGAGAGAGAAGCTGAACCATGACTGGTATTTATCAGATCAATTGTCATTTTGACAAATAAATACCAGTCATGGTTCAGCTTCTCTCTCCCTCTCTCCCTCTCCCTCTCACTCTCTCTCTCTCTCTATATCCCCCTCCATGCTCTGGCGGTCTTTCGACCTCCTGTGGCTGTTCTGAATAGGTTTGACAGAATCATTTGTAATTTCATATGGGATGGTGATCGACCTTCAGATCGCCTTGCACGCTGCGATATAGTTGTCTTTCCGTATCTTCTTGGAGGTGTTGGGGTTACCAACCTTAGTCGAGCTTGTGAGTCTTCTTTGTGTTCTTGGTAGTAGCGTCTAGCAACTGAGCACTCTCCCATCACCCTATTCATTTGCTCCAAATTTGACCTTCCTTTCCCCAGTGTTTGGAGTGGTTCCATCTCCCACATCTCTCCCTCTTACTTTTGGCATGACCTACTTTCTGCTCTTCCTCTTTTCCTCCGCCTTGCTGACCTCCCATCTTTGCTTCTTTCACCTAACCGGAGTTTTACTTTTTCTTCTTGCTACTTGGCTTCCTTTGGTTCTTCTGTGGCATCGCAACTACCCCGATCCCGTTGGTCTCCTGGTCTCTGTCCTCGTGTCGTTGTTTGTTTTTTGCTTCTTCTTGCTGGCCACATCAACACTTTTGACCACTTATAGTACCTTGGCATCAGTTTAGCTAACCAGTGTCCCCTCTGTCTCGCCGCGGCTGAGTTTCGGGTCCACCTTTTTACATCTTGTCCTTTCTTTTTTAGTGTCATTGCCTCTGCCTGGCCTTCCTTTGTTAGTAGCCTTACAGACTCACCTTCCATTCGTCTTCTTTTCATTTTTTGTCTTTCCTCCAACTTGGTTGTTTTCTGGGGTCATATTTGGAGGTTGTAGCTCATTTCAAGTTGGTGGCGCATTTGGGAGGAGCGCAACAACAGGGTCTTCAGGGGCACCTTCTCTTCGCCGGCAGGGAGATGTTCATTTTGTCATTCAGCTGCGGCAGCGTCCTCTTTCTGTGGCTGGGTGATGTTGTCGTTCTGTCCTTCCACTCTCTTTCCACCCCTCTTATTTTGTTTTTTATGTACGTTGTCTTGTCCCATTTTTTGTATCTAGGGGACTTCTTGTCCCCAAATTTTGATATACATTCCCATTTTATCGGCTCTCTCTCTCTCTCTCTCTCTCTCTCTCTCTCTCTCTCTCTCTCTATATATATATATATATATATATATATATATATATATATATATATATATATATATATATATATATATATATATATATATATAAGTGATAGAGAAAATGTTAACAAAAATTATTTAAAAAAAAAAGCTAACATTAAGTCAAAAGATGGGGATGGCTCAGATCAATTGTCATTTAGATAGAGAGAGAGAGAGGGAGAGAGAAGCTGAACCATGACTGGTATTTATTTGACAAAATGACAATTGATCTGAGCCATCCCATCTTTTGACTTAATGTCAGCTTTTTTTAAAAATAATTTTTGTTAACATAATCTCTATCCCTGATTCCTCCCTCCCTCATTGCCTCTTTCTCCCTCCCAGCTGTGTTAAGTGGCATCCCTGGTTTAACACAGCTGGGAGGGAGGAAGGGAGGAAGAAGATGGGTGGATTATTCCACAAATCTCCACCGCCATCACCCAGTACCTCACTAGCGGGCCCGCCAAAACCCCACCAAGTCCCAGACCACCGGGCGGTGACAGCGGAGATGGGTTGAATTCATCCATCCTTTCTTAAACAAACGAGGACCTCTGGCAGATTTCGGGAAGAGAGGGAGGCAACCGCCTGCTCTTGTGGATGAAGGATGGAGGAAGGGATTGAGAAAATCATGAAAGGAGGGAGGCATCGGGGAGAGAGAAAATCAACTGTCATTTTGACATATAAATAAATAAATAGATAAATATAAATATAAATATATATATATATATATATATATATATATATATATATATATATATATATATATATATATATATATATATATATATATATATATATATAATATATATATATATATATATATATATATATATATATATATATATATATATATATATATATATATATATATATATATATATATATATATATATAGATATGTATGTATGCATGTATTCTGAGATTCCAAATAACCAAGTGTTTTTCTCACCAAATGCCCTCTTTTAAAGCTTATTTAGTTTCTTGCCAAGGAAGGAGCATTTTGTGCTTTGCATGTGCCATATAAAATGCAAACACGGTTTAGTGCTGACAAATTAAGGTTGTCATATGTCAATCCTAGAATGCCAAAAAAAAGGCATGTATCTTCTTAGTTATGTGATTTGGAACCATTAAATACTTAAATAGTGTTAGATAAGAAGAAAATTATGTTTTATACTACATAGCCACACATTTATCTTGATACCACCCTACCACACCCATTCCTACACACCCTACCATTGGCTAGGTACCGCAGGCATTTTATTTATGCAGTTCTTTCTTAAGTGGAGCATGGGTTTGTCATAGTGGGTCCACTAGAAATAGTATTTGGATCCTCAACCCAAGTGGGATGCAAATCTGAATGTCCTTGTGATGTTAGCGGGGGAATACTTACGTATTTCCAAATTTATGGTAAAATAAGCACCTAGAGAAATAAAGTGAGTGAGGAAAAAAAAGGAATCCTGATACTTTTCAGATGGGTGAGTGCATGTGTTCATACAATGGGACCCATGGGGATGGAATGGTGTTCTTGAGAGTGGATATCATTGAGCATAATCCATTTATCCACTTTACTTTTTAGGTTTTTCTTTGGTGCCTCACACTTGTGATATATTCCTATAAGTGAGCCTCCATTTGTGAACTCGGTTTTTGTATATCCGCTCGCATGGTAGTGGCTTTACTTTATTCACTCTTGCAAGTGCAAAAATGAGGAAGGCAAAAAAGGCACCATAAATCATCGCCAATGTTACTAATTTTGATCGCCTCTAATGGCATCCTTTCCATCTGCTTTTTCTTCTCGAAAGGTGATTTAGTATATAAGGTCAAGGGAGAGACAAACATGGTAAGATTACATGCAAAATAAATGAGGTATAACAAGGCTTTTGTGCTTCACTTGGTTCCGACTTCGAGAAGACAATTAGTCAGCTGCACTCAGGACTCTATGAGACAGGCAATTAAAGACAATGTAAGAACATTAGCAATAAGACAGTGATGGGTCTTTGTCAATCCATTAAGAAGCTGAGAATGGCAAAGGAAACAAGAATTCACAAGGTGTGTATAATTCTATTGTAATTGCAAGCAAAAGTAATTGATTGCTTCATTGCTACTGCAGGAACTACCTAACCTCAAAACCAGTAGCTTCTTTTCCTCGAATGGGCAAGTCCAACAAGTTCCATGGTTCCAATAGCGATGCAACATAGTGTTATTACAATTCTTGCTTTCTTTTCCATTTTCAGCTTCCCAATGGACTGAGAAAGACCCACCAGTGTGTTATTGCTAATGTTCTTACATTGTGTCTACTTGTCTCATAGAGGCTTGGGTAATCCTAACTAACTGTCTTCCTGAAGTCCAAACCAAGTGAAGCATAAAGGCCATGGTCCTCATTCACATTTTCAAGAAATCTATGAAGTTGAAAAATTTTAAATAAATGGTTTGGGAGTTGATAAAGAGAATGTTGTGTCTGAGACTCAAGATAGTTCGATAAAAGTTGAAATGTGTTCCTCAAATCCTTGAATACTTTTTTAATCTAGCTCAGTCAAATCGAAGTACATGAAATTAGGATCACTTTTTAATTGAGGAATATAAACAGTGGAATTTTGTGAAAAGCCCAAAATATATGAAAAAAAATAACGCAAAAAATATTACAAGCTAAATGATGCAAACAATAATTTATAAGCTTTGATCAACTAGAAAACAAATTGTAATCATTAAACAATAACAGAAACATATAATATTAAAAATAATTCATCAATAAATGATTTTTCTAAAAAATTACATGGACCCTGCCGACCCCCTTCGCTCTACCCCTGCTACCATACATTTCCAAGCTTTGTATGATACTTGGATTTGTCCAGTTTCAATAATCAAACTTATAGAAAAAATATATGTGAGCAAGAAAGATATTGGAAAATAACGTTTTAGGCAACATTATACACATAAGTAAAAAAAACTCAGGTTTTGATGTATAAAAAACAAGAACGGCAATTTTCGGTTTCAATATTGTTGTAGACCATTTTCGATGTAGCTATCATGACAAGAATGACAATCTTAAGTTTCAATATTATTGTTTACATCGAAGGCCGCTTATCATTTACCCCTACTAATTGTACATTTCAAACTTCGAGTATTTGTATCTAAGTTTTCCTAATAAGGACCCCTCACATCCAACATTGTTTAAAAACTAAGATGACATAGACTTACACCATGAGTGACATGGTTCTAGCCTAATGCAGCAAATGATTCAAATTTGGAAGCTATATGCATAACTAAAAAAGCTTGCCTCACATTTCATTTGATATCAGTAATGGAAATTATTACTTATGCTTGTACTTTAATTGAGATAATAGGGTTGGCAAAAGGACCCCTCACATTGTACGTTCTTTAAAAACTAATATATCTTAGAATTATACAATGAGTGACATAGTTTGGCACTAGTGCAGCAAATGGTTCAAATTTGGAAGCTATACGCATATAAAAAAGCTGTGTCACAATGCATTTGATGACATTAATGGAAATTCTAGATTTTAATATTAATATTCTTTGTATATACATATATATATATTCTTTATATATGTATATATGCATATAGTGTGTGTATGAGTGAGAGAGGGAGTGAGAAAAAAAATGGTAGGTGCTAAACCATCAGTTGCTCTAAGGAATCATTTTGGCCACTTATTTTTCCAAAATGAATGGTTGAGAAAAAATTGAGTAAGAGTTTCTAATTAATGTTTTAATTACTAAAATACCTTTCTCAGTTTTTTCTCAGCATCCATCATGGGAACATCAATGGCTAAAATGATTGTTTATAGGTCTCGTGTGTATATATATATATATATATATATATATATATATATATGCACACACACAGAGATATATAAATATTAACTAATATTATACATAGAAAGAAAAAGAAAGCTACAATAAACAACATTTATGTACATTTTGTTGATAATGAATTGTTTACATGATTAACGAAAAAATCATTATTTTTAAGAAAAATTAAATGGCAAAAAGAAAAAAATTGCGACTCCTTAACATCACTGAATGAACCAACCAGTTTGGGGAGCATCTCTTTGAAGAAAGTGGAGGCCACCTGGACTGTTAGAAGAAGACTGGAATCAAAGATGGGGAAAAAAAGGGTCAAATTATGCAATTGATAGAAACATCTCAAAATCATTATTCTTTATTACTTTCAACAAAAAAATTAAAAATGATCAACATTTCCGTTAAAATTTTAAAACTATAGTTTGGCCCCATTATAAAAAATTCCCAACTCCACCCCTCACCCCAACTTTTAAATTGGTACATCAACAACCAAATGAATGACTCTGATGCCATTGAGAAACCTTTAGGCCAAGTTTGGTTGCATTGGAGACTGAAGGTGATTTCAGATCCTTGGATCTTAGATCCAATTTTCAGGGTTTGTGGCTTCTCAAATAGCCCGTGTCTTACAAACAACGTCTCTCTTAGCCGGTCAGCAAACCCTCAACCAGATGCCTCTTCACAATGGCAGGAGGGGTCCCATCTGACATTCTCGTCTGGATTAGTCTAAGCACCCCTCCTTCAGGCATGAAAGCACCCCTCGTCAGGGTTTGACATTCTTGCAGATTTGAAATCCAAATATCTTAGATCTTCCATTTGTTATAACTTTTGAATTTTAGGGTAGACCCAACACCCAGATCTCATATTTGAGGCAGCCATTTGGGATCGGAAATCCAAGTTGCGTAGGGTTTACCATTTAGACAAAAAGTGGATTTTAGTAGCAATTCAGCAGCAGTAAGGATCTCAACGCTATGCTTCTTTCTTGAGCGAATCTTTTTTTTCTCAATCCAATTACATGTTTCAATTGGGTCACATGTTACCAGGTGCAACACGAGTATGAGGTTTAACAGAATAAGTGAGGATCTTGTTTCTGTGGTTTGCAAACAAAACCTAGGTGGTACCTCTAAGTTAAGTGGACTGATATAGAATGAAGAGTACACGAACTTACAGGAATCAAGCCAAATTTCATTGATCACTACCAATTAGAATATATTCTTGAAAAAACACGAGAACAGAGTGTTAAAAAGTACAGTCAAATTTCTACATTTGAAACTAGAATCCAAATCTAATTCCGCGTCAAATTTATTACTACTCTTACATATATATTGAATTTGAATTGTATTTGTAGGCAAATCTAATTCCATGTAAAATGTTCAAGTCACTAAAAATTTGTCGGTTCGCAGACTCACAGTTGACCGGCTGCATGGGTTTAAAGAATTCAAAAAAACAAATTTATACGGTTTAAACAAATTCTTTTATAAATTTTTTCTTGTTGTTCATTAGAAAAATAACTCTTACAATTTTTTACATAGTTGTATACGCATTAACCATATATTGTTATAAAATTAATTTGGCAAGATAAAACACTTATATTTTTTAATCACATCAATGACTCTAAGCCTCTTTAGGACATTTGAAGCTTTTTTTTTTTGCCACAAAAAAATTAAGAAATGAAACCAATATGTAGAATATTTTAAAATTTATATATGTATAAATGATCATTTGACATTTAATTAATTGTGTTACATGGTTAACAAGGTGTTACTTATAAAATATTTTTTTTTAAAAAAAAAGAGTATACAAAAAAATAAGTCATACCTTGTGAAGTACTAAATAATATATAATTTGTTTTTACGCTGAAGAAAAAAATTGTGGATCCTTGTGAACAACCAACTAAATCGATCAATTGGCCAATGTATTACTTCTCATAGTCCTCATGCTCAAACAATATATACTGTGGTTACATGTATCATGGCTCCATCTGAGCTTGTTTTACAAAAAGAAGTTAGGATTTCCGTTAAAACAAGAAGCATCATAAGGATTAAAGAACAAAAATTAAGAGTGAAATTAGCTCAAAATTTTTTATGTGGTAGGGTAATTTTCATAACCTATTGCAATGGTCTATTTTTATAGGGATGTCAATACATTTGATGTAATTCAGAGATCTTATTGAAGTGTCCTAAAAAAAAAAGAATATCCGATTAAGGATCATATGCAATACTCTCAAAACATGTACTTTGATTATATGTGTTTTAAAGAAGCCCATATTTGATGGCACACATTTCCGATGATATCACCATACGATAGCCATTCTTACACTCCCTTTCTGTTGACATCCTGAACTTATTCTAAAACTGAATTAAAAAAAAAAATCTACCAAGTTCACCTGTCATATGCGTGGCCGTAATTTTCAGTCATTTGTCCTTGATGGGACTTTGACTCCCCACCCATCATGCTATAAATTATTCAAAAACCAATTTTTAAGCAAGGAAGATTGAACAAATAGAAAAAGAATGTTTGCATGTCCAAAAAGACCCAAAAGACCCTTAATGCAGTTTTACTTTAAAAACAAAGAGCAATGACAAAATTAGTGTAAAAAGAATCCCTTTAACGGGTGTTTCACAACATTAACACGAATTTAGTATTTCATGAATCTATTTTAAAGACTATAGCATACTGATGAAACAATAAAATGTAACGCTTCAAAAATCTATCCTAATTTTGGGATATATTCATGGAACTCCTATTAATGTTCATGTTGCTAAACACCCTACGACAAAAAGAGAAAACATAGGGAAAATTTTCTTATCAGGGCCCAACAATGTGATGTGACATGCATTTGGCCTAAAGCACACTATACGGTACACCAATCCAAATCCAATCTGGCTAATTACTGAACCATTTTTCATTATTGATAACTTTAAAAAAAAAACAGTTTTGCTATATCTAGGGAAGCCGTGTGCACCTTCATAGACCACATTTAGGGTGTGTCAAGCAATAACTAGATAGGAATAATGGGTATGATCCATTATTCTAATAATCTTCACCATATATTTCATCTTATTTTATTTTAGCAAATATAAACTTCCATTTTGAAATATAGGATGAGAATTCCAATTATGTGCCTTCAAATTTTATTTGCAACCATCCGCATACCCGTTCTAAAGGACGTTATCGCAATAAAGAAGACGGGGACTGATAAGCAGCTAGTTTCCATTCCCAACAACTCTTCGCACTACAAAAAACCGTCACCTAGACTCCAGCATTGCCCACCACGAAATGGTGTGCCACCAATGCTCATAAAGGCAGCCATTCATCGCGATGTATAAACACGCTGCTGAAATTTCAGATCAGAACAAAATATGATGCAAAAGTACACCACCGATGCTCATTATGGCATCTGTCTGTCAAGAAACAAACGAGTTCTGATTTTTTAAATCTTAGCATTGAATATAATGGAGGCCTTATTATTGGAATCTGCAGGCCACTTTCTCAACTCGGGTTCTCAACCTTGCTATCAGTGCTTATTAAAACACCACCGACTAGTGACAGCTAGCTTTCCATGTAGTTCATTTGCTCATCTCTGGTGAGGTGCAGGTAAATGAGATGCTCACATCAATCCCCATCCTCTTCTTCTCTTGGGGAAGGAGGTATAATGGGACCCACGATGATCGGGTCGGGTTCTTGAGAGTGGACATCATTGAGCACCAAGTGGGAGCCCACGCACTGCATCATCCCCTCTTGGCATAATCCGTTTATCCTTTTATTTTTTAGAATTTCTTCTGAGCCTCCTAATTTTGGATATATTCCTAAATAAACCATCATTTTTCTCGTAAGCTTTTGTATATCCAGTTGCATGGAGGAAGTCAAAAAAGGCACCTTGTGATTGACTTTTAATGACAAGTTTCCAATTTTTATCCATCTGATTATATATATATATATATATATTCTTTTCAAAAAGTTGACTTGGTAGAATGTAAAGATAGAGATAGACATGATAAGGTTATATGCAAAATAAATGAGGTATAACAAGTCTTTTGAGCTTCACTTGTTTGGAGTTCTGGAAGACCGTTAGTCAGCTGCACCCAACACTCTATGAGACACGCAATTATACACAATGTAAGAATATTCGCAATAAGACAATGATGGCTCTTTGTCAATCCATTGAGAAACTGAAAATGGGGAAGGAAGCAAGAATTTAGAAGGCATGTATAATTCTATTTTAATTGCAAGCAAAGTACTGATTTCCTCATTGCTACTGCAGGAACTAGTTCCATGGTTCTAATAGCAATGAAACAATGTCTGTCAGCTACATGATCCTAAGTCACAATCAGTACTTTTGCTTACAGAAAAAATGTAGATAGTGGAATAGAATTAATCTACATGTCTTTTGAATTGATGCTTTATTTTCTATTTTCAGATTCTCAATGGACTGACAAATAAGTGTTATTGCTAATGTTCTTACATTGTGTCTACCTGTCTCATGCAGGCTTGGATAATCTTAACTAACTGTCTTCCCGAAATCCAAACCAAGTGAAGAACAGAGGCCACATACCTCATTCACATAGTCAAGAACTTTATGAAGTTGAAAATTTAAAAATAAATGGTTTTGGAGCTGATAAAGAGCATGGTTTTACTAAATGTGTTTTTGAGACTCAAGATCCTCCCTACTACCATACATTCACAGAATAGTGATTAAAACTTGAGATCACCCCTACCAAACCCTTAGCTAGCTTAGTATGAACTCGGACTTGTCCTTCAAAAATCAACTTTATAGAAAGAATATATGTGAGGTAGGAAAGATAATGTAAAATAACATTTCAGGCAACAATTATGTGCACAAGTAAAAAAAAAAAGAACTCAAGTTTCAATGTGTCAACATTATACACGTAAGTAAAAAAACTCAAGTTTCTATGTATCAGCATTATACGGGTAAGTAAAAGAACTCTCGTTTTCATGTATCAAAAAGAAGAATAGCAATTTTAGGTTTCAATATCGTTGTTGACATTTTCAATTTATCTATCATGACAAGAATGACAATTTTGGGTTTCAATATTTTTGTGAACATTAAAGGCCACTTATCGTTTACCACTACCAATTGTAGATTCCAAACTTTGAGTTATATCTATGTTTTCCTAACTTGTGCTTGTGATTTAACTGAGATAATAGAGTTGGCAAAAAGACCCCTCACATCCAACATTGCTTAAAAACTAGATGTCACAGAATTATACAATGCTGATATAGTTCCAGCACTAGTGCAGAAAATTATTCAAATTTGGAAGGTATACGCACAAATGAAAAAGCTTGTGTCACAAGTCACAATGTATTTGACAACAGCAATGGAAATTTTAGATTTTAATAGTAATATTTAGCAATGAATGATATATATATATATATATATATATATATTATGAGACATTTAATTAATTTTGTTACATGTTTGGCAAGGTGTTACTTATAAAATAAATTTTTCAAAAAGGTGAATAATTAATGATTAATATTTTCAAGAAAAATTATGTCATACCTTGTGAAGTACTAGAATGATTATTATTATTTATATTATTTATCCCAAAGACGAAGAAAGCCAATGTCTAACCTTGTGAACTACAAACTAATTGACCAATCGGCCAATAAATCAGTTTGATAGTCCTCATATTCAATCAATATATACTGCAGTTAAATGTATCATGGCTCCATCCATGCTTTTTTCAAGAAGAACAGTAGGATTTCAGTTAATGCAAGAAAGAAGCAATTGAATATCATGAATATATATCATATGCATTACATTTTCAATTACTTAAATCCATTTTTTAGGTGCTCCTTGTAATCACATTCGGACCTAGACTCAAATCCTGTATTTCAAAAATCAGATCAATACTCAGATTGAGATACAATAATGAAACTTGATATCAAATTCCATAATCATGAGTATGAATTACTTCACATGATTGACCTACTAAACAGTTTCAAAGTTCAATCAGGGATAGGTTACATACTATCTGTTGGACAAGAGTGATGGGATGCTAGAACTCTATTTTACGTGAGGCCTTATTGCTTTTGGGAACAATTTTAGCATTTTTGTTTTATTGTATAAGGATTGATGAATTTAAAATGAAAGCCAAACTATCTCAAGAATTTTGATGTGTTCGGTTATTTTCATAGCCTATCTCCATGGTTCATTCTCTGTAAGGATGTCAATGTATGTCCCATTTGGATTGGATAATCCCATTGAAGCTTTTGAGAAAATCAGATATGAAAAAAATTAATATATGATAACGAAAATATAGTATAAGGAAACAGAATTGACTTCTGATTTAAGAATTGACATCAAGTCTAGTTCAAATTCGGATTCAGATATACATAAATATGTAATGGGATTTAGATTTGGATTAGATTTATTTTTAAGAGAATATCCTATAACTAGTACCCTTAGATTTTAAAAATCATGTATGTGAGAGTTGTTGCATCAAACATATGTTATCTCACTATTGTGTAAACCCTCTTTGGAAATGATGTATTGCAAATATTATCTAATTTGCATGTATGGAGATACCATGAACGTTGTCTTTGCATTATGACAAGGATAAGACGGGAACCACAATTGAGCTACCTGTGTGCTCCATTCCAACATGCCAAAAGAAAAAAAAAATTGTGGTAACAGGTGAAATTTTAAGCCAGGAATTCCGCTTTAAATGAATTCTCATTTCTATAAACGATGATCCATGATTTATTTTCCTTCAATGGAGTATTTAGTTACATAAAAAGCAGTTTCCAATAAGATGTTTTTTCAAGAAAGATTATTATTTTGCATAATATGTACACACACACACACACATATATATATATATATATATATATATATATATATATATATATATATATATATATATATATATATATATATATATATATATATATATATATATATATATATATAAAGAAAGAGGGAGGAAGAAAAAGAAACTAAACCCTGACTAGTATTTATTTGTCAAAATGACAATTGATGTGAGCCATCCGATCTTTTGGCCCAGATGCTAGCTTTTTTTATTAATTTTTGCTAGGTTTTTTATTAATTTTTTTAACATTTTCTATCAACCTAGTGCCTTTCTCCCTCCTTCCCTCTTCCTCCCTCCCAGTTGTGTTAACCAGTTGTGTTAAGTGGCATCCCTGGTTTAACACATCTCTGCTGCCACCACCCAGCACCTCACTAGCAGGCCCACCAAGACTCCACCGATTCCCAGGCCACCGGGTGGTGGCAGCAGTGATGGGTGGAATAATCCACCCATCTTTTGTTATCACAAAAGAGGACCTCCGGCGGATTTGGGGAGGAGAGGGAGGCAGCCACTGGCACTTGTGGATGAGGGATGGAGGAAGGGATTGAGAAGATCGTGAAAGGAGGGAGGCATCAGGGAGAGAGAAGATGTTTAAAATTATTAAAAAAAAACAAAGAAGTGAACATTTGAGGCTTTCGATCTAAAGATCAGATGGCTCAAATCAACTATCATTTTTAACTTATTAATACTAGAATCATGGTTCAGTATATATATATATATATATATATGTATTTATTTATTTATTTATTTATTTATATATATATGATGTCTCTTTATTTTATGACATTCCAAAGACTGTTTTTATTATCAAATGCCCTCTTTAAGGCTTCTTTATTTTCCTACCAAGAAAGGAGCATTTCATGTTTTGCAGGTGCGCTTTTTAGAAAATGTAAACATGGTTTAGGGCTGGCAAATTAAGGTTGTCATATGTCAATCATAGAATGCCAAAAAAGGCACGTATCTTCTTATGATTATGTGATTTGGAACCATTGAATACTTAAAATAGTGTAAGATAAGAAGAAAATTATGTTTTATAATACGTAGCGACACCTTTTGTCTTAATATCACCTACTAGAGCCATTCCTACACACCCTTTTTGGCGACCCCATGACTTTATTCTATTCTAGTGCTGAATAATTTTCTGTCATACATTGACCATGGTGGGACCTTGACTCCCCATCGGTCATGCTACACCTCATTCAAAAACCAATTTTTATGCAAAGTGTATTGAACATAACAGAAAGAGAATGTTTTGATGTCTGAAAAGACCAAACAGCTCCTTAACACACTTTCACCTTTAGAACCAAGTGCAATGGTAAAATTATTGTAAAAAAGATCACCATAAAGAGTGTTCAATATCACAAAATTAGTTTAGTATTCCAGATCTATTTCAAAGGTTATGGTAGTTTGATGAAGCACTAAAGGTAGTGTTTCATGAATCTATCCTAAAAATTAATACAACTCGATAACACTCATTTTCCATCTCTTCAAAAAAATTTAAAAAGAAGAGATAAAATATAAAGTTTGTTTGTGTTGTTGACCATTGGCTGGGTTCCGTAGTTACTTTATGCAGTTCTTTCTTGGGTAGGGAATGGGTTTGTCATAGTGGGTCCACTAGAACTCATGTCCTGATCTTCCACTTGCAAATATTTCTGAAAAATAAGCAACTGGATGAATAAAATAAAAAATGAAGAAAAAAAGATATCTGATATTTTTCCAACGTTGAGTGCCTGTGCCCGTACCATGGCTCGTTCTTGAGAGTGGATATCATTGAGCACCACGCAGGAGCCCATGAGCGCATCATCCATTTATCCACTTTACTTTCTACAATTTTCATTTGAGCCTCATAACTTTGTATATTCCTATAAATAAGCCTCCATTTTTCTCCTCAATTTTTGTATTTCTGTTCGTGCGGTGGTGGCTTCATTTTATTCACTCTTGTATGTGGAGATAAAAAAGAAAGAAAAAACACAATAAATCATCAACAATGCTATTAATTGCGATTGTCTTTTAATGTCAAGTTTCCAGTTGATAGCCATCCGATTATATATATATATACATAAACATACATATATATAAGATATGTTCTGCTTTCTCTTCTCAAAAGGTGATTTAGTAGAAGGTAAAGGGAGAGACAAACAAGATAAAGGTTATACACAAAGTAAATGAGGTAACATACATATATATAAGATATGTTCTGCTTTTTCTTCTCAAAAGGTGATTTAGTAGAAGGTAAAGGGAGAGACAAACAAGATAAAGGTTATACACAAAGTAAATGAGGTATAACCTGTTTTTCTTCTAAACGAATACGATATTGAGATCTTTTCCCAGAGCGGGATTGGTTTCTAAGATCACTTGCGGACCTAGGTTTTTTACTAGTTAGTCCCGGCAAAGCCCCCAGACGGCATATTTTTTTAAAACGAGGTCCTCGGTAATGAGAGATAAAGACTCCTTATTTTAAAGAATAGGATAAACCTTAAGACTGAACTAAACGATAAACAAAGTGAAACCCACTGAAGTGCTAATGCTAAAAAGAGAAATTAGATGAATTGTATCAATACCCGTATTATTTTGTATATATGTATACATGGTAAGTAAGTATTCCACGATTTGTTCTATAGAGATACAACTGCTCCAATAAGTTTTTTACTCATAATTGAACTGGAATGTAAGTTCCTGCGACATAGACATAATAGATCGGGAACCCGAGATTTGGAAGAAAAAAGGGAAGAGTTTGTTCCTACATGACCCGATCAATTCGATCAGGCACTCGCCATCTATTTTCATTGTTCCATTTTTGACAACATGAAAAAACCAAAACCTCTGCCCTACATCTCTATCTATCCAAGGGATGGAGGGGCAGACGGAGGTTCCCTTTGGTGTCCCTTCCAGTCAAGAATTGGGGCCTCACAATCACTAGCCAATATAATAATGCTTTTCTCTCATGCCTTTCTTCGTTCATGGTTCGATATTCTGGTGCCCTAGGCGTAGAGGAACCACACCAATCCATCCCAAACTTGATAGTTAAACTCTACTATAGTGACAATACTATAGGGGAGGTCCTGCGGAAAAATAGCTCGGCGCCAGGATGATAAAAAGCTTAACACCTCTTTTTCTTATTAAATGAAAAGGTCGTCTTATTCATAACATACATGGCTTTTGTGCTTCACTTGACTTGGACTTCGGGAAGATGGTTAGTGAGCTGCACACAAGACTCCATGAGATAGGCAATTATACACAATGTAAGAACATTAGCAATAAGCCACTGGTGGGTCATTGTCAATCCATTGAGAAGCTGAAGATGAAAAAGGAAGAAATGTATGTATAATTCTATTGTAATTGTATGCCAAAGTACTGATTGTTCCATGGTTCTAATGGCGATGAAACAATGCCTTCCAGCTATGTCTTCTGAATAGAATTAATCTATATGCCTTCTGAATTCTTGGTTCCTTTTCCATTTTCAGCTAATGTTCTTACATTGTGTATTATTGTTAATGTTCTTACATTGTATCTACTTGTCTCATGAAGGCTTGGGTAATCCTAACTAATAGTCTTCCTGAAGTCTAAACCAAGTGAAGCATAAAGGCCATGTACCTCATTCAAATTAGGATCACCTTTTAACTTATTATCTCTTATCAAGTAGAAAACGAATTGTAATCATTAAACAATAACAAAAACATGTAATATTAAAAATAATTAATCAATAAATGAATTCTTTTAAAAATTGACAAAGCCTTGCCAGCCCCCCTTGAATCTGCCGCTGCTACAATACATTTGCAAGCTCTGTATGGTACTTGGATTTGTCCAGCTTCAACAATCAAATTTACAGAAAAAGTATATATGGGTAGAAAGATATCGAAAAATGACACTTCAGACAACATTATATGCATAAGTAAAAAAAACTCAAGTTTCGATGTATAAAAAACAAGAATGGCAATTTTAGGTTTCAATATCGTTGTAGACATTTTCGATGCAACCATGACAAGAATGAGAATTTTAGGTTTCAATTTTATTGTTTACATTGAAGGCCACTTATCATTTACCCCTACCAACTGCACTTTCCAAATTTTGAGTATTTGTATCTAAGTTTTCCTAACATGTGCTTGTGCTTTATTTGAGAGAATAGAGTTGTTTTTGAGCTGGTAGGATAGGATTAGGTCCAGCTAGGTGCCAAGCTAGAATTAAAATTCATTTACATTTTAGAAAATGGGTTGAGGTTGCTGCCACCTCAGCCAGCCTCTAATTCAGCCAATGGCTAAGAGAAACTTGACTTCTCATTGGTCTAATCCATGACACATTGATTGATGATTTGGCAAGAGGTATTAAATAATCTTTTAATCATCCTTAAATGACTCCAGCCAATCACACCTAGCCCACACACACGAGCTGGGTGTGCTTGGCTAGGTCTGTTCAACCATGGTATAGAGCTAGTCAAGTCCTAGTTTGACTAAAAATGTGGATAGAAATACCCTTGACTCTGGTTTTATTTTTTTATTTTTTTTAAATTGAGCTTGTTGGGTTCAAACCTAGTGACTAAGCTCTCAATGTTATTGAATTGTGAATTTATTTTTGATGATTCAATTAAATTTAAAAAGACTTTGGAAGTCCTATCGAATTTGATTTTAAAGGGTATTTTTGTCCATAATTCAATTGATGATGGATTTAATTGAATCAAATTTTGATTTGAAATATTGATTTTCAACTTGGTAATTGATTTGTGAGTTTGTCAAATCAGTTGAATATTTGATTTTCATAGAATATTAATTTGGGTCCTACGAATTCAATTTGATCATGGAAAGGACAAGGTTATTCAAATTGGGTCAAATTTGACTAAATGATCAAAGTCAAAGCTTATTTTGTGAGCTTGTTTGAGCCAATTTGATGAATTTAAGCTAAGCAAGCACTTAATTGTGTCTCACTTGCGCTCAATTTTTAATTACACTTTGACTAGGTTCAGTCAAAACATATTTGATCCAATCAAGGTCTATTTCTGTCATAGTTGGATTATGGATACAACTAGCCCTTTGACTGGGTTTAGCTCATGTTGATTGAGCTCAATTGAATTTGGCACCATATTTGGTGCACCCATGTCAAACCTACTTGGTTTAAGTAGGTTAGGTGAAGCCATCATGGCTTCCTTGGAAGTAAGCCCCATGGAATTTAATTTTGATGTTATATAGTTTCATTAAAAATGAGATATTTTTGAAAAAGAGATGGGGGCATGGCCTCTTGGATGGCCTTTGCCCACGCAGACAAAGTGTAGGCCACATGTGGGTCTCACACAACATTTTGGATCCTGAATTGGTTTTTGAATTTGAATCTAGATTTGGATTTTGAATTCACATCTAGATTCCAAGTTGGACATGGGTCCCAAATGACAATTGTAATTGGATTTGAATTTCAAAAACCTAATTTGGATCCAGTTTTTAGTACTAGATTAGGATTTGGACTCGTAATCCTGCCTTGAGATTTGTGCTATGAGTCAAATTCATTATTTGAACCTAAATTGTGTTAGATTCAAAATTGACTTTGAAATTGAAGTTTTTTACAATTCTTTTGTGAAACTCTTTTGTAAGATTTTGAAATTGCATCCATCAACTGAGATAAAAGAAAAATTGGGGTGTTAACAACTGGTAGTGTCAAAAATTGGCAAAGGAGGTAATCAATGGAGCATCAACCATTCTCTCAGCTATCTTTCTTGGTCCTCCAAATATGATGATCTGCCTCGAAACCATGACGCTAGTTGGATATTGCCTTTGTACCATTTTTAGTATGGTGATGTTCATTTTACTCATATTTGGGTTTATGTTGTTGCTTCTATCACACAAAGAGGGCAAGTGTGACAGAATAACATCTATTATAAACATGCTCAGTCTAGTTGCTATGATATTTTTTCTTCTTTCTTTGGCATTTAGGCTCAACTTAGTTGTGAGAGCAATGCTAATTGGCTTGGGCATAGTTTGTTTTTTGGTGTTTATTTTCAACAGTAGCTTGAGCTCCCTGTTTTCATTTGAGAATGAATGATAGTCACCTTAAGAAAGTTCTTAACCTTTACTGTTGCTCTGTTTAACCATTTCATTGTAACATCTTTACCACAAGAAAATGGGTCTTTACTGATGCAAGGAAATTGGTGAACATCATTATAGTAGTTGTCGATAATGCATTTATTGTTGTTTTATGCAACATCAGTAAAAATAGGTGGAATGTTACTAAAAATGATGTTTGTTCATCCCTTTTACCAACCCAAACCTGGCATTACTATAATTTTATACTTTTACTGATGAAATTTTGCGTCATTGAAAGATTTATACAAATATCACCACCGTAGGTCTCTTAAATTATTTAAGAGAAGAGGAGGGACTTGAAAAGCCTTGCCCAGCAGTTTAGGCAAGAGAAAGGACAACTGTCACACCTCAACCTTTTTACCCCCAAATAATTTTTTTTTGTTAAAATGTAAAATGTCGAGGTCCAATGACACAATGTTTCAGAAGGAGCTATGCATATCAAAAGACAATGGGGCAAACTTTTTATTATGTAGTAAATTTCACTATTTTAGTTCATACAAAATCACTTTATATTCCTACACATGACAAAAATGCTATCAAACAATAACATTGATGTCTAACAAAACAAGACATCAATGAGACCTAAAACATGAAGCGCCAGCACCATAATTGACCCAAAATCTCCCTAATAGGATGAGAGTTGAGCCATTTGATCAACTTGCTGCCCTGGGTCTGCCAAAACCTAAAAAAGTAAACAACAGAAAGCTTTGCCTTCGCAGTATGGCAACAAACTAGGTAAATCCCTAACCCTCTAAGGTAATTGCTCAAATATAAGATGTAACATATACGAAAAAACATAAACAATATCATATCATGATAGTGCCATGATGTCACATAACTTGTCATGGTAGCCCCTCACATATTCCATATTGTAGGGATTACTCAATGACCACAATTAACAAACTCGATAGTCAGATTCACTTCATGTATATTCACATCATTCACATTCACTTCATTCACATTTTTTTCATTTACAATCATTTCATTTACATTTGCTTTAGTGAATTGACAGTTCATACAAACACAAGCACGTGCACACCATGGGCAACCTACAGTCGGGAGACAACCCTCATGGTGGCCCAAAACTATACAGACTGATCATGCTATAGCAGTAGGGCAATCATCCATGGATGTGTGAATTTTAAGGAGAGTTGCTCAGCCTTTCTAGGAGACCCATGTTGGGAAGGCGGGAGCCCAATGTTCCAAGCACATCACACAACGATATCTTGGGGCCTTGCACTGTCTGCGCTCCGAGCAGGCGAGACTAATGGCGAGGGCGAGACATCTCCCAAAACACATTGTCGTAACCCACTAGCCTCACATCTATTATTTTTTATTAACTTACCATTAGGAAGATACATTCACAAAATGACCAGCTAGCACATGAGGTTGGTTTACTTCACGAGTACACCCATACCTCCAAACACCTCTACACGGGGGCTACACATATAGTCAATACTCTTAGTTAGCCTTCATAACTTTATGGGTACATCTACCCATCAAATTCATTCAATTGCATCATGCCAATGGCAATGCACACCAAAAATATTGTAATATTCACATCACTCAAACATATCAATCACATCTTACAAAACTTAGCCAAACCACAGAGAGTAGTCTTAATCCATGATTGGTTCGTAGTTGTTCTATGCATTTATCATTTTAGAATGCTTTCTGATGCACAATCAGGGTCGATAAGGTACTCGACTCGATACCCCATCTAATTTGTCTCAAGTAGTTATAATTGCTAGCATACACATGCAATTACATAGTAATTTTAAAAACAAAATCAATCTCATAATAATTCAATCACACACATACATTCATTCAGCACAATACATTCATAAGATCCAATGATCCTTAAAAAGCATGCATTCCAACTTTGGCTCCAGACAGGGATTTGCCTGGAGTGCTGTCACACTTGTCGCACGTGGCTAAAAATACTCAAAATCACCATGAGCTTCAAATCTTGTCTCTCAAGGTCTACACAATGTGCTCGGTGTACCTGCAAACATAATCAAGCAATAAGTTTTCTACTTGTTTCGCTTTACAATATATACAAGTAAGAAATAGAATCATTGAGGCATAGGTCATCACCTCAAAAGGGTGCCGACAAGTAGCATCGGCCCATAATGCCTCCAGTAGGTTTCTTCCCAACGGGCGACGTAGTATGCACACCAACGATAGCATGCATCATAAGTTCGCTAAAACAGTTCTAAACCATCTCAACATCACCAAAATCTCTACCATGCTTTCTAACCGCTTCAATTATTAGCTTTACTATGTTAAAAAGATAATCATATACATTGATCTTTGCCCCTCCAAAATAGTCTTAGACCTTTCCCAAAATATTAAAGTCTCGAACATGCATTCTAAATCATCGAACCTAGCATGCTCAAATAACAATTATACATGCACTAACAGAAAACAATAGATAATTTAGGCTCGATTAGGCCTTACTCACCCCACTCTTAGAGTCCTAACTACTGTAGTGCTCCTAGCAGCCACACCAAGTGCTCGACTAATCCCCAAGCGACTAAAATTATATGTTCTTGTTGCCTCCAATGCTTGTAATTCATTGTTATGTGGGGAAAGACGTGTTCCCCAAGCTGCAATCCAACCAACAACAGACAATTAGAGCGAGAATGAGCAAAAAAGACATCAAGAGATAGGTCTGCTGTTAGAAGAGGGTGTCTGGTTGTGAGGGAGCTTGTTCAATTGATTTTGACACACGCACGGGTTAGGGAGAGACACCAATCAGGCGTGGGAAAAAGAGATAGGCGAGAGGGAGAACTAGAGAGAGTGCTCGGCTGAAGGTGAGAGACGGTGAGAGTGAGAAGTGAAGATCGCCAAAATAATCAATAGATTGCAGCTACCTTCAGTCTGTTGTAGCAGTGTCACTTTCAAGTATGGCTACGAGTGAGAGGAGACTGGCGATACGGGGAGTGCGAGCAGAGGGACGAGAGAGTAGTGAAGAAGGGGTGCGGGAGAGAGGGCATGAGAGCCTGCGGGAGTGAGAGAGGGATTCAATGGTGAAGACTCGGGACAGAGGGGGAGACGAATAGAGAATGGCGAGAGGGAGAGGAGAAGACAAACGAGACAGAGAAAAATCGGGAGAGCTTACCTCAATGCCACCGCACCTCTGCCGCTACTCCTTCTTCCGCCTCCTTCATTTTTGTGTCGGCTGCACACTCGCGAGATGAGAGAGCAATGAAGAGAGAGACAATGAGGAAGAGGAGCCCCGCATCGGGCTCCTTGCGGGGCTCCTCTTCATGCATTGGACTTCAGGTTGGGGTCTAGACCCAATCCAATGACCTGCTAAGATGAAAAACGTTACAACAAAAGCAAAAAAATAGAGTTATAACAATAGGAAAAATGAGAAAAAAATTAAAAATACTAAGAACTCATGGCAAATAGGAGCATCCATAGTTGAAGTGGCATCCGGTATCTTTTTTTTCCTTCTAACATAGTCTAAAAGGAAGAGGGAATACATAAAAACTAGCCATATGAAATATACGAAGAGAGAGACAGGGGGCATATCAGTAAGTGGTAAAGATAAAAAAAGAATTCGAAGAACCAGAGAGTGTCCATTTTTAAAAAGGGGCAAAATATTTACTTTTGTGTTTATACTAAAAGGTTTGTATAATTTGAAAAAAGAAATCTTTAAATTTTAAAGTCCTTATAGCACTAGCTTCCCTGGTTCCTAGATTTGCATGCTTGAATTTGAGGCCAGCTAGAAGGCAGGTTGAAAATCTGCCCTATTTGATGCCTTTGGGTTAGTTTCAGGACAATTGCATATGTACTTCCATGTTGAAATTGAACCTCTCAAATTATCAAATTTCACAACAACAAATATGAAAAAAGCTGCATACATTGATAAAATAATGTGGTTGAAATATTATCATAGTATCGATAATATATAAAACATTGTCCATCAAAACGGAATAACCTTAAATGCATGCAGAAATTACAAGCACCTACAATTGACTTGTCTAAAATAAGTATTTGTCGTCATATAAGTATATCAAAATCATCTTCTTGAGCTTCTGAACTCTTTTTATTATTTTTTTTGGAACTTAATTACCTTCTTGAGATTGTTTCATCAAAATTTAATGTGCAACTGCCAGCATTTTGCATTCCCAAGTGGGTTCGGTGGGGTAGAGGTTGGTGGGCAACAAATTTCTGTTTTGATTTCCTATAGCATCAAGTCTCTATATTGTACAAGGAAGACACTGATATGCAAGTTGAATTATAATGGAGACTTCATCCTAAGATACCGAAAGCAAGCTTGATATCCTAGGAGATGGGTGGAGTGATGAGGGTTTCGGCTCTCAATCAGATGGTAAGATGAAATACTCCTCATGCTCACCTAAAACAATGAATATTTGCAAAAAAATAGATTGAATGATCTTTGTAAATATTAATAATAAGGCAAAATATGCCAACTATGTACTAATTACAACAACCAACTGCCTTATTGTGCTCCGATCATGCTCTCCTTGCAAACTCCACTAGCATCAAGCTAAAGAGACAAGGTCACACTTGCAATCTAATTAAGTTTCGTAAAGTTGTTTTACGCTAATCATAAATGTCATACCTAAATCAGTGGCAGAGGCACGTGTATGTTTGTGTGGGCAGTTACCCACACAATTAGTTATATCAATGTCTACAGGCCCGCATGCTTATTTATATATTGGGGCACCTCTGCCATTAATTATTTGAAGGCTCTGCCCCTCACCATAAACTTTTGTTTCGATACACCACTAATCTAAGCTTATGTTAAGTCAAGGATTAGAAATGTTGAGGGATCTCATGTGTTGGCAAAACTCAATTTCTCAAGTTATCAAGCTCCTAGACATTGTGATATTGCATGGGAATTCTCATGGAGTTGGGCAACATAGAACAATGTCCAAGCCGAGGAGGAGTCATACGGGGAGAGTCCATGCAGTACGCTTGAGAATTGAAGTTAAAACGAATGGAATGCAGTTGGATAATCAACCCAAATAATTAAGTACAATAAGTTTCAGATATTTTGGAGTTGGATTGGCCAAATTGGGTTTTATGTAAGCTTTTAGTTGGACTTATACTTCATATGATATTATCTCTTAGGAGATTGGTGCAATGGATGAAGCATATGTTAATGGGTGGCTAGTGTTTGTTTTAAGCTTATCGAGAGTCAACTTTTTGTGCTAAAAAAAAGACACTAATATACAAGTTGAAGCATAAATAAGACATTATCTAGAGGCACCGAAAACATGTTTAATGCCCTTCGGAAGGGTGGGGTCTTCGACTCTCTTGTTGGGTGGTAGAATAAAATACTCCTTTTACTCACCTAATTATATTTCATATGAAATTGAGAAAGTGGTGCAAATAAAAGTAGGTACAACTTTTATATGCTAGCAGCGTGGAGCCATGGATCTTTCTCTCGGTCCACCAGCAGCACATATACTTTGGATCCGGTTACAGTTATGGACAAGGACAAGGTCGTCTGTTATGTAAGTCCAGTTTCTGATTGAAATCCAAACCTAATAAGATCCGGTCAATATCCGATCTTTGAGCTATCCCCAACCGATTCGCCTGAGTCCGGGACAAAAGGCAATGACCTCTCCTGTACCATTCAATTGGACTGGCGCAGATGGAGAAGTCCGAGCGTGAATCGATAGAAGAAGCCTCAAAGGAGATCTGCCGCCAATTCAAAAGCCTTATTAACACAGAAGACGTGGAGACTCTCAAGAATCTGCAGATTCTGATGTGAGCTTCTTAAAATTCTTATAAAATCCCTCACGATTCTTGTTGTTACTTTCCTTTGAACGTGTTAGAGGGTGAAATTTTGTGCTTCTCTGTTTTATTTGGTCGCTTCAAGGAATTGCCGAAATTTTGGATTCTCCGTTGAGTTGCTTATTGTCTTTCTATGGTATCAATTCTCGAAGTGCTGAAGTTCTATGGTCATCTGCATATGCGATCTAATGTGATTGCTGGACGAAATTTTGGCTTTTATGCGTTATGGAGGTGCACGCATATTGTTTTTTGATGAATCGGGCAGGTCAATTTTTTGAGACTCTGTCTTCATAGTGCCATCGAATTCTTTGAAATTATTTGTGTTTTCTGATTCATTTTAATGAAAAGATCATTCGAAAACTTGAGCTATTTGGTGCATATTTCAGTTGTTTAAACGAACTGAGGGATCTTATGCTTTTATGTTTGTTCTGGTAATATGTAGGACGTGTCTTTGTAGTTGGATGAGTTTTTGAATAATTTGTCAGATCTTTTTTGTGGTGCGATTCTTAATCGTGAATGTGGGGTTTGTGTTTATATTATCTGGGTGAAAAGGGTCGTGGTGCATTTCTAGTGGACAATAATTTTACCATGCATTTTCACTAGTTGAAATCATGCACATTTTGGCTTATACTAGTGATTTTTAATGGATATCCTAGGAATGCTATAATAGTTTTATTTGCTTTGATTGGCGATAGTAATTTCTGTGTAGCTTTTATATGTTGGCATGAGTGGATTTAAAATGTGCGACGAATTCAAGGGTTTTACTATGAACATAAGGTAGTTAACAACAAATTTTCATGGTGTAAAATATCAATGAAGCCACTAATTTAAGAAATTGATTATGTTGTGGTCACCGATACTGCTTTTTTATTCATTATAGATGAAGAAGAATTCATGTCACATAGATTCTGCTGATCGCTCAGTGAGTAAGAGAGATCAAAAGGAAAGTGGGTAGAGGTTGGGAACGGAATGTCAGTTGAGCAGTTTATGCCTTAATGATAATGAATTTTGCACTCTTCCGTATTGTTAACCTAAGTAAAAACAAACAAATGAAGTGATGGGCCCACAGAACGTGGTAGTAAAGGTGTTACTCTTCTCTTAGCATGCAGAGCTTGCTTGCATGCCACCTTAGGAACATCTCTCTTTCTTAGTTTCACACATAAAAAGCCCTCACAAAGCAAAGAGTCAGGGACTTTAATATTTTGTATGCAAAATTGCTGTTGAGAAAATGGTGTTCTACAGTCCTTTTAAGTGTGCCATGTGATGCAAGTAAGCAACAGTCAAATTGTGCAGAACCTTTTTAGTTTCAATATTGCACCTTGTTGGGTGGATATCACTTGATCCTGAAGACCATGGATCCTGAAGCATGATGTAAGAAAAAAGACTATGGATCCTGAAGTAACAAGAAGACAGCGTCTAAACATGCATGTCTTCTTGGACAATGGTTACCTTACAGAGAGGATTCTGGAAGCTTTTATGGAATGTCAGAGCTGTACTTATCTGCTTATTACAGCTTCAAAATCTAACTTCATCTTTGTTCATGCTCTGTAACTAAAGCCTGTCTCAGGTCAAGTAATTACCTAGTGGAACCAATTCTTACCTCTATTCCCACTTCTGGGATGTTAATTTCCCAAGGGACATTGACATCTAAAGTGATTGCTAGAATAGGATATCCATTGAGACTTATGTGTGAGTAGGGCACCTTGTTTCTAGTCTGAGTATTACTGTCTAACTTCATCCTCTGTTACTAAAGCCAACTGAAAATTGTGTTCTACAGTCCTTTTAAGTGTGCCATGTGATGTTATTATGCTTTTAGCTGCCAGGAAAGGCAACTGAAAGTATCATTATACTTGATCAATTGCTCTGTAATGAATAAAAGCTCTTCAGTTCTGATGCACCTCTCCTCTAAAGAAAGTGCTTCACATGGTCAAGCACTTGACAGTTTTTACAAAACAAAATTCTCTGAAATTCATATAAGAAAGTCTGCAGGTAACATGCCAACACAAGATAAAAACTGGATGTATTCAATCATAAAGCATGAACAATAGTCTCCAGAAAGCAAGAGGTCTTTCCCTCTTTATATACAATGAACAGCCCTCAAGAGGGCTAGCTGTTTCTGGCCTAATGGCTAGGAAAGTAGCCGTTTGGCATTTGCCACTAGCTAAAATCTGTATGCATTTACACACATACACACTTACACACACATAAATGCACTTTATAGTTTATATAACTATAGCATATGGTTATGTTTTTATATTTATACAAACAGAATAGATCATGACTACAACTTAACCCCCTCTTCAAAATTATAGTTCTACAATGAAAAGTTTGTGAAGAAGAAAAGAAATTACAGTTTAACGCTTCAATGAAGAAGCTACCTAGCAGCTAGCTGATATTTGGAAGTGACATAAGGCATTTCAATTTTTTCTTCAAAAAGGTATTTACCAACATAGTTGCCATGATGGTATCTTTAGATATGTTCACATATCTTCAAATAAGCTTGTTGCTTATGAAACTTGGGTGCACCTGACGTGGGTGCAGATATGGGTGCAGTCCTGGACACGACAGCTTTAGTTTTTGTATTTGGGTATATTTTTTTTATTTTTTTGTTCAGTAATATATTTTTTATGAATATAAACATTGAATTTATGTGCTTATTTAACTAAAACCTTATATATATGTCTGTGGATTTCTTCATTCAGGTCTGGACGAAGAAATCCTCTAGTCTCCAGCACACCCCCCACCCAATGCATTACATTGGGTGGTTGTGATTGGACGGAGCTCAAAATGGCCGGAGGACCATGACCCTGTACCCCAACTTTTTGAAAATTGCTCCGTACCTGTACCATACCAGCACCCCCACTGGCACTCATACCCGTACCCATGTGACATATTTTCACCTGCATAACCTCCATTGTGGTTGAAGCCTTAGTGCCATATTTTGCCTCAATGGATGAAAGGAACCTTTTGCTGCTTTCTAGACCACTATAAAACCAATGAATCACCTAAAATGACACAAAATCATGTATAGAGTATTAGAGTGTTATTATTTGGATCTCCTCTTCAACATTGCATCAGCATAAGCATTTAAATCTGAAAATAAATGGAACAACAACAATCCTTTAGAAAGAGCAGCTTTAATGTATATAACAATCCTTAAAACAACACTAATATGAACCATTGTCATAGAAAGATGTCTTCTTCGAATAAAACCCCATTTTGTATTCTATGTTGTCAAGGTGACTAGGCGCTGCCCGGGCACCCGACAGTGCCTAGCACCTAGGTGCCCCCAGGCCAAAAAGGCGACCAGGTTTCATTGCTTTTTTTATTTTTGTAGTAATGTCCATCAGTTGGTTGAAATTGATCTTTGCATTCCATTCAATAGTAATGTCCTCCTTTTCGGGTGCTTTTCTAATTCTTACTATTTGTTTTTCTAATTCATAGCATAATTCATGATAAGCTTTAGCCTTCTTTACCTTTATATTGAATCAGTTGTGGTTTCTTTCTGTGCCATTACCTTTTTCTATATCTTTCTTAAAGGCTATTTAGTTTTTTCTTGTTAAGCTTAAAGAACACAGAATTTTCTTTTATGAAGAACAGAGAAACCTTGTGAACTATAAGTAAGCAAGAAGAAGGCAGGGACACAAATTTTTTTGGTGCACGAACATCTCAGTTCTCAAGGAACTGCAAATAGAAATTGACAGAAAAAGAGATAGAGAGATTTAAAAACGAAATTTAATGTTAAAATCAAATAATTGACTGCAAACTAGCATACAGAAACTAAGGCAGGCAAGGGCAGATGGTTACATATTACAGCTACATGCTACAACATGAACAATAAATGCTTGACATCCAAATTGACTAGCTGCCAGCACGCCTAGTCCAGCCTAGGCACCAAACCCACACCCATGCTTAAGTGATGGACTTAGGCGTGGGGTGTGGACTGGCGCCTAGTCCACGCATAGGCGATGCCTTGACAACATAGTTTATATTTCAAAAATAGGTCTGCCGAAAAGAAAAATTGTTTTTTTTAAGACTCCAAAATGAAAAAAAATGTCAGAAAACATAATAAACACATTTTTTTTGCATTTCTTATTACTGCATTTAACTTTCACGTTTTTTTTTAACAAACTTGTTGAGATTCTCAACTTTGTTGTATTATACCCGAGAAAACTTCGCTCTTTAAAACCTGTAAACGGTATTTGTGACATATGAGCAAAGGTTTGAGTATGGTGAAATGTATTTGGAACATGGATTTTATGTACAATATCAGGTTGAATGATTATGATGTATGAAAGTGCTCTAATTAGTTACCAGTAAAATGTTGAGTTCTGCAACATTTCTTCATCAAGCTTCATTTTTACCTCAATTGAGTTTGGTGGCTACACAATTTTGTCATCTCTACTCCTGACCTAGAGTCTTAAAATAGTAATGACACTCTCCCACCATCTTTTTAGCATATCCGAGCTAAAATTCTCGTGATCCAGAACATGTCATCTTGTGTCGAGCTAGCATCACATTCTTCAGTGTTCAACATGAGTATTTTGAACTTTGATTTCAGTTCAATCATCCATATTTGAGCTCAATTTCCATCTACAGATTTACTAAGGTTTGTCTAGTTCAAGACATCCACTTTCAGTGTAGCTCTCAGTCTTCCTAGCTGAATTTTGATCAATCCAGCAATCAACTTCTCAATTTCTTTATGTGGTTGCTATCAACAACTCTTCAAGAGAGTATTTTCAACTCCGCATCAGAGGGACGCGACTCAGATTGAAAGCTTTCATTTTTGCCTTGCCCAGGCTTCAGAAAGTGTCATTTTGATACTTGTAAAAATTGAATTTTTGAGCTTTGGAAGGGCAAAAGAGGTCATTTTGGGGCCAAATTTCATAGGAAGTCTTAGTTTTACCCTGCACACCTCCCAAGGGTTAGTCAGTATGGCCCATGGGCACATGACTCATCAAATTCATAGTCTATGCAAAAGCTATTTTGGTCTTTTGCCATTATGTGCATAATTTTCATAAAACATAAGTTAGGAGCCACATAAACCTAAGTTAGCATTTCATACAAGTTCATATAAACCGAGTGCGCTCAGGCTTAACCCACATAAAGTTTCAACTGAACCAAGTTTCCAAAAATAACACCTAGACTGAGCCTAGTAAACCCTGCGCCCGGCCTAGGTCTGTACCGATTTTCAAAACTGAACCCAGCCCAGGTCCAGTAAAAGTGACTGAGCCTGATCCCACCTAGCCCAAATCGAGCTAAGTCCAGGTTCACGCCATTTCCAGATCCAGATATCATGTCCAATTTCCTTATTTTGATCTCATATCCAATTCTCAGATCTGTGATCTGTCTTTATGGATCCTCATTCAAGTTTCTTAGGGTAAGGTTTATGGATTAGCAAAGATGGAACTGAAGATAAGAAAACAAAGAAAAACAGAATTGAGTACTGCCCCTTTCCCATCGTAGGCTTCAGGCTTCTCAAAGGCCTCATAGCCTTAACAGCCTCATGGGTTAGTACAAGAAAGCCCTCGGACCCCAAATCCAGATCCATCACTATTAATGGAGTCAAATAAATGAAAATAAAACATGTATCTGCCTATTGCTTATTGGGCCCATCTTTTATTTGCAGACTTGCCTTATAATGCGTATACTGACATGTGAGCAGCTGTATGATTATTGCCCTGAAAGTCCCACAAGGATTTTTGTAGTCAGAGAATCAATTTAAGCATGGGAAGCAAACCTCCATGTAATTGCACTGCCAACCCCATTCATAAAAATGGAGGACACAGTCCCATCATTCCTTACTGGATTCTGCAATTTATGAATTATTAAGTCTTCGACCTCCTTTAGGACCATAATGGCAACATGAAAAAAGTGGATAATAGACTAATTAGGTTAATTTAGACTTACATGTGCTCCTAACTTTTCTACATTCCAGACAATGCTCTCCTATGAGACTAAGGCAGAAAATGGCCAGACCAAACTTTACAAAACTCGCCCAATCACTAAGCTTGAATCAGCCCTCTACAGGCTGACGCAGAAGTAGGACTCAGTTTTATCCAAAACTCATTCAACTTGACCAAAAGGTCCAAAACTCGATTGACTTTCCCATGGTTTGGTGATAGATGTTATCTTGGCTTTAATGCTTGTTTTTGTTGATTATTTGTTATTCATTGTTAATATGATACTTGATATTCAATTATCTTGAAGTCTGCAGCTATAACGTAGCTCATTGTAACCCGAC
Source organism: Nymphaea colorata (assembly GCF_008831285.2). Lineage (NCBI taxonomy): Eukaryota > Viridiplantae > Streptophyta > Magnoliopsida > Nymphaeales > Nymphaeaceae > Nymphaea > Nymphaea colorata. Next base: position 12,188,883 of record NC_045151.1, on the reverse strand, counting down.
CACAGTCACCAAGTTTCCTGTCGAGTCACGAATTGATGATGGACGAATCGAATCCTGGCTCATTGATTTTAAAACATTGGGCCAGACCGAGGATTCGGTAAATATTCCATGCAATCCAGATGGAGGCCCCTTCACTTTTACTCCATAAAGATTTTGTACACAGAGAAAAATCCTAGAAGGGATGTCATATAGAAGGAGATTGAATTCAGTCACTAGAAAATTGATCCAAGATAAAATAAACTTCACCTTACAATGAAAATACCAGGCATCCTACTTTCTTGGGGGAACTACATTAGGGAAAAAAGGTTGATCTTTGATATCTAGTGATGGAGATGTACGGGCAGCCTGTTGCCCTTGACATTCATGATACCTTTTCTTTTCTTTGTTCCCTCTTTTCTTTTCCTTGTTTCTTTTCTCTTCCTGGTTTTCTTTTTCTCTTTTTGCAGATGCAATCAACAACAAAGTTCCACATCTGATCAATCAGCAGCCAAATCGATCTATCCTTTAACTGATTTAATGCAAATATGCTTGATCCTTATCAACAATCATCAAACTTAAATGTCCAATCCCTAAGATAAACCATGGGATGTGTCTTGGATGGAAAAACCAAAAGTATCAATGAAAGTTTAGGGCAAAGGAGAGGTGAACAGGAACAGAAACAAAAGGAAGTATATAATTCATGAAGAAAGGATAGCAAGAGTAAAAGAACGAGGGTGAGGGTCACACCAATACGGTTAAGACTTCACCAATAGGGAGAATTAGGGTTAGCGAGGATTAGATTTTTATGTATGAACTCAAGAGAGTGATCAACAAATAAAACGATAGATTAAAATGGAATAGAATGGGAAAAATAGAGGAGCAGACAAAAGCAGAAGAAATTCAGCAAAATATATTTTATTTAGGAATCCAGTACGGGAACAATATAAGAATGTTTTGTGCAAAAAGATAAAATCCTGACTTGAAGAATAAAACAGGGGCCTCTTCTGACACTTTTCTGGAGCAATTTCAGACCTGGGTCTGACCTGGTGGCTCTATTACCATGTTAAGAGAGACATCTGATGTGAAGACAAGAAGAAGGCAACAGAAGAATCAGAAAACAGTGCAGATTGTGACTTAATTTCTTTTATTGTATACTATTACCTTTTCACATAAAAGGATCATCGTACCTTATTACATACATGAAAATTACAACAGTGTGCGTAACATAATGATAAAATGCCATATGAAAAGGACTACACTTGGATCCATATCTAGATCTGGTATGTCTCGGTACTCTCTTTATAGATGCCTTTAAGAAATAGCCTCTTTATCAAATAGACATGAAAAATGCTTTTCTAAATGACAAATGAAACAAAGAAGTATACATGGAGGCCGATCCTAGAATGAGCCTCCCTCAAGACAAGACACCTATAGAAACTTTATATTTTTCTAAAACAACTGCTTGGTTTGATAGATTTAGCTAACTCGTAAAAGAATTTGAGTTTAATATTTTGTTACACAGCTACTGCTTCACTTTTTGCAAGTACCTGTCGTCGGATTGTGATTCTGTTCCTTTATTGGATGACATGATTATTATTGGCAGTGATGATATAGGTATTAAACAAAACCGATAGTATACTTCAGTGCAAATTTGAAATGTGTGATCTATGAAATGAAAATTTCTTAGAATTGAGGTAGCCTACTCACCTAGAGGCCACCTCCTCTCCCAAACTAAATTTTTTTTCTAGTAGGAATGCAAGCTGGCGGTAAACATGAGGCCATGTGCTAAGTTACAGCCTTTAGTATGAGCTTTGTTTTTGTTTTTACTAAGCAGGAAGAGGTGGAGTACGTAAATAATGTTTACTCCTGGAAGGCTAAGCTGTTCTACTACTGCTCGCAACATATAAATTATAAAATATACTGAATTACAATTTGCCGTCCATATGTTGGGCTGTAATATATATGTACTTGTCCGATTAATGGAAGTTCTCAAATAATTATGGCAAAGTTTTCTGCTGATCATTTCTTTGGGTAGATCATTCCAAGACCTGCTTGATTTTATATGAGTTGCATGGGGAATTGGCATTGTGAACGGAATCCTGAAGTCCAGGTTAATGGAGTCTAGCAAAGCCAATTATTCCATTGGATGTCAGGGCAAGTGGGTTAGGTGAATCATGGCATGGTCATCCTGTGCATTCTTAAAGGGGTGTTTGTTTGGCTTTGATGAAGTGTCCAAAAAACATCCTCTGTCCCCATATACAATGGTGAAGCACCGGACTGTGTCAATGACACTTATTTCATATTTTAGAATTACTTATTTCATATTTTAGTCAATTCATTTTCTTGTATTCACTTTTTTTCCCACCTATTGGAGTGAGACAGAAAAAGTGGGATACACCAATACTCTTATCCCATACAAGGTTTCTTCGATGGAGTGTCCTTTACACATACTGCACATCCCAAACACTAGGGGAATTGTTCTCTTCAGGGCTATTGCCACAAGCTTGCACCAGCACAGGGAATTGTTAGGTTTCCAGTTTCCTACTGTTTACGTTTTCTAAGCCTAAAACTTTTCAGGTAATTAGTGTGAAACTACCATTTAATCTCATCTAGTAATGAATGTTTGTCCATGTAAATTGTTCCATTATTTTATTATGAAATTCAGAAAAAGTTTTAGGTCTTTCATATGAATATCAGTTCAAGTTAGCTTATGGATGCAGACTTGGGAGGCTACAAGATAGCAATGCAGTCTTGTCACATTTCAATCAGTACTCTGAGCAATGTTTCACTGAAATCGCCAGTGACTTCTCAAGAAACACACGGCTCCTGAAGTCCATGAAGTCAGATCTGGATCATATTTTTCAGAAACTCAGGTAAGTAATGTGGCTGACCTGCTTGGAATTCACAAACCTTGTGCAGGGAAATTTCAAGTATCAATATTTTTTTGTTTTTGTCTTTCTAAGTTTGTAAATGAATTTGGGTTTTAGCCATTGATTTCCTTGCTGACAGAAATGTTTAATTTCAATTTCATGCTGCAGATCCATGAAGGCAAAGATCCTAAAACACTACCCTGATGCATTCCAAGAAGCTCCTGCATCCAAAATAGTGGATGACAGACCAGACCTGGAAATTGCTTTATCCGGAAAAGCTACTCCGTAACGATTGTGAATTGCTTAAAGCACTTTTCAGCGGGACCCTTGTGACACAAGTGGTCGTGTATAAACACAGATATTAGAGCAGATTGTTGCCTATGAGAGGAAAAAAGAGCAACTATTGTACTCGTAGCTAGAAATTGCAGAAGTTCCTTGAGTCGTCATGCATCATTTTCAACAAGGCCAACATATCAAATCCATCACAAGTTGTATCAGGTAAAGCATCCTCCCGTGCCAACATGCTCTCAACACTGTCGAGCCAGCGGTTAGCACTATGTTTGTTGTTATGTGATCACTACAATGGAAGTAAAAGAAATTATTGTTGCCAATTTGTTTAACTAAATCACCACGCGTCTAGGAAATCAATGGCTGAAAACTCATTTTTGTTCCTGCTGCATCTCGTCGATCCTGGTGTTGTTTCTAATAATCACCACAGAAATCTCTTATAGATCTAGATCAGATAGGATCCGCTGAAACATAGGCACGATATATTCAGCATATAGAAGGCTCAAGTTCAACTTGAAAACTGTATTGGAGCTCGGCCGGTTGAGCTTTCCAAATCAAGTAGTGAAAATCGCTATAAGTAGAGCTGTTCAACAAGTCGACCCAACTTGAGATTTAAACCAACTCGGTTAAGCTCCACTCGATTGTAAATGAGTTAATTCGAACTTGCCCAATTAAGGCTTGAGCTTATAGATGAGTCGAGTTTGAGTCACATAAACTCAACTCGATTAAACTCAAATGAGTTTGTCTAATTTAGGTTTTTTTTTTTGTAATTTGTAGACTTAAAACCAAGGAAAGAGATCAGGTTAAATGGGGAATTAGTAAACTAGCTTAAACTAGTCAAGCTCAATCTGGGATCTGGCCTATTGACTCTGCTCGAGCAGACCTTGTACAGCTTGACTCAAGCTCATGCCAAGTTGAGTCAAACTGATTGAGCTCAAGCTCGACTCAGCTTGTACACAACCCTAACTACAAGATAGCTACTAAAGGAACGAAATTGAACTCAACAAGTTGAAATTCTAAATAGCTAAAATAGAAGACAACAAAATTAAGATTGAAGGTCACTAACAACAAATTAAAGTAGGAAATAAACAATTAATTAAGGGGGGGAAAATGGAGAAATTTTCATGGAGGGTATCACAATCTACAACGAATTTTAGGCCTCTTTAAAAGGGGTGGATTCATGGATTTCTATTTAATTATATAGATCTAGATCTGTTTGGGACCAGTTGCAGGAATATGGATCCTAATTCATGGATCTTTACGTTATGAATGTAATTTGACGTCAAAACAAAAGAGGTCCAACGTTTCGGTCAAAAATTCTGAATCAGCTGTTCATTCTTTTGAAGTCGAATCTGAATGTGTTCTACTTCCTCTCTCTGCCAATCTCCACAGGTTGGAGAAGAGTCGCCATCGATGAATTAGATATTTCATGGCTTTCAGGGTCAACTGGTTCTTCATCTCTACCAATCCGCTGATATATCTGAGCTAACGGTGTTGTTGAAAAGTTTGTGTTTGGTTACTCAAATGTGGATTTGATTTGTAGTTAGGTTTTGGAAATGAGTATAGATTTGGTAACAGATTTTAGTCCATGGATTTAAAGTTGAATTTTGAGTTTGATTTGGGTTGGGACAGAGATTTAAGATCAGGGACCCAGTTTTATGGGTATAAATTTGAGTTGAACCAAAGTGAAGTGGATTAGTTTTGATCCAGTCTAAATTAAAACCGTGGGTTGTTAGGTCCAATTAATTTTAGGTGGGTTTAGGGTTGTGGATTTGGACTAGAAATCGGCTTTTGGATCCAGCCTGAAGATAGTTTTGAATTAAACGTATGCAGATAATACATGTCTATGTACATGATTTCCTTAGTAGGAAATAAGCATATGTTACCAAAAATAATGTGTATGCGGCTTTTAATTACTTGAAAATTCGACCACTATAATGTATAAAAATAAATGGCTCACAAAATCATCATTTGCATAACAATGGCACGTGGTTTAGTTCTTAATGAACAATTATCCAAGTTAAACTATGTTAAACTTTTGCCTGTAACTTTTATAGTCAATAGCTTCTCACCTTCAATTGTGGCAAATATAATCTTCCGGCTTTTGAAGTTTTGCATGTATGTGTCTGTTATATATATATATATATATATATATATATATATATATATATATATGCCAAGGCCCATTCTCGAATGGGTTTTTTACATTTTACAATGCTAAAAAGTAGTTGTGAACAGGGGCAGACATATGTGGGGTGTCCTATGAAGTCCAATCTGAAACCTTAAATTTATATGTTGGACTTGAGCGAACTTGAGTCTAGTTATATGGGGCGAGGCCTGGGTCACAAAAAATTGTTAACTATGTATTTAGTGCCCAATAAAAAAAAAAATCTGACTCTGCCGTACTTGTGAATGGTGTATTCCACGATAATAGTTGATTGGCCACAGTTTATAACCACTGAATGTATCATTTGTGTTGGATATTTACATGTGAGACTAATAATAAACAATGTCAGCCCTTGATCCTTTTCAGATCAACAATTGAGAATACAAATAGGGAGAAAAAAGTATGAAATGATATTATATAACAAAAATGTCTCATCACTTTTTTTTCTTAACCACTATACAGAAAAGACCAATTGTCTCTTATTCGTTATATAAGTGTCTAGCACCCACCAATATATATATATATATATATTAGTGAGAAGAAGTGAAAAATTCAAGATGCATGGTTGAAAAAAAATTACACAGAAAACATTATGAACTAATGGTCGATGACTAAAATACCCTATCTTCTTTTTCTCATTGATTTTATATAGAGTGAGAAGAAGTGAAAAATTCAAGATGCATGGTTGAAAAAAAATTACACAGAAAACATTATGAACTAATGGTCAATGACTAAAATACCCTATCTTCTTTTTCTCATTGATTTTTCTTTCAACCTTCTATCATTGAAAAATGAATGACCAAAATGATTCCCACCATATCTATTACCTATCAATTTTGGAGAGCAAAAGAGAGGAAGAGAGAGAGCTAGTTGACCCTTATATACTAAACTTAATGAAAATGTTGTATGAGTTTTGGTTCCAACACAAAAAAAAGCTAGGAACTAGGACAACTGACCACTTAACAACCCCCTTTATAAGTCCCCCAAGATCCCTCATAATCTTCAATACATTACTAAACTTTTAGGGTGTTACAATCCACCCCACACATGTGTCCACGCATGTGAGACCCAGGTCTGAGTGTAGAACTGTTCTCTGATACCACTGTAACGACCTAACCCACTCTCGGTCTTCGGTCCAACAGATCGCAACCCGTCCCCTAGTAATTTTGGTTTTAACCCTGTTGTTACATTTATATTTACTGATTTAAGAGATTGAAATCACAACTTTGTTTCAAAGCGAATATAATTTCAGTCAATCATTTAATCCATCATTGTTAATCAATATATGTTCAATTGTTATAATTTATATTAAATGATTTAAAGGATTGAAATCACAAATTCGTATGAGTACAAATAGAGTTGAAGTCATTCATTTAGTCTTTTATAGTTAATCCAATGAGTTGAACTTATTATTACATTTATATTCAATGATATGAGTCAATGAAATCACATGCACGTGTGAATACGAATCTGATTTAAGTCAATCATTTGATCCCTTATAGTAAATCCAATTTGCTACATTTATATTGAATGTTTATGGGATTGAGATAACAAGTTTGTATATACACAAATGAGAGTTACGTCATTCATTGAATCCCTTATAATTATGCCAATGAGTTTAACCTGTTGTTACATCCATATTTAAATATTTAAGAGATTGAAATCACAAGTTCATACAAATAAGAATGAGATTTAATGCATTCATTTGATACTTATGGTTAATCAAATGAGTATAACTTGTTGTGTCATCTACATTCAATAATTTAGGGGATGGAAGTCACTAGTTTGTAAGAATTCAAATGAGAGCTAAAACATTCATTCGATCCATTATTGTTAAGTCAATTAGTCAAACTTGTCGTTACATTTCTATTGATTGATTTAAAGGATTGAAATTACAATTTCATATGAATATGAATGAAATTTCAGCCATTCATTTGATCTCCTTTATTTCATCCAATGTATAACTCGTTTTTTTTATCGATATTCAATAAATTAAGGAATCGAAATCACAAGTTCTATGGATACGAATGAGATTTAAGTCATTCATTTGATTCATTATAGTGGATCCAATGAATTAAACTTGTTATTATATTTATATCGAATAATTTAAGAGATTAAAATCACAAGTTTATATAACTACGAATGAGATATAAGTCATTCATTTTCTCCATCATAGTTGATCCAATGAGTTCAACTTGTTTTTACATTTATATTTACTAATTTAAGAGATTGAAATCACAACTTTGTTTCAAAGCGAATATAATTTCAGCCAATCGTTTAAGTCATCATTGTTAATCAATGTATGAACACAAATGAGACTTACGTCATTCATCTCCATTCAATAATTTAGGTGATGGAAGTCACTAGTTTGTAAGAATTCAAATGAGGTCTAAAACATTCATTCGATCCATTATTGTTAAGCCAATGAGTCAAACTTGTCGTTACATTTTTATTGATTGATTTAAAGGATTGAAATTATAATTTCATACGAATATGAATGAAATTTCAGTCATTCATTTGATCTCCTATTTTTTATCCAATGTATAAATCGTATTCATATCGATATTGAATGAATTAAGGGGTTGAAATCACAAGTTCTATGGTTACGAATGAGATTTGAGTCATTCATTTGATTCATTATAGTGAATCCAACGAATTAAACTTGTCATTATATTTATATCGAATAATTTAAGAGATTGACATCACAAGTTTGTGTAACTACGAATGAGATATAAGTCATTCATTTTTTCCATCATAGTTGATCTATTGAGTTCAACTTGTTGTTACATTTATATTTACTGATTTAAGAGATTGAAATCACAACTTTGTTTCAAAGCGAATATAATTTCAGCCAATCGTTTAATCCATCATTGTCAATCAATGTATGAACACAAATGAGACTTACGCCATCCATCAACATTCAATAATTTAGAGGATGGAAGTCACTAGTTTGTAAGAATTCAAATGAGGGCTAAAACATTCATCCGATCCATTATTGTTAAGCCAGTGAGTCAAACTTATCGTTACATTTCTATTGATTGATTTGAGGGATTGAAATTACAATTTGATATGAATATGAATGAAATTTCAGCCATTCATTTGATCTCGTATATTTGATCCAATGTATAACTCGTTTTTATATCGATATTGAATTAATTAAGGGATTGAAATTAGAAGTTCTATGGATACGAATGAGATTTAAGTCATTCATTTGATTCATTATAGTGAATCTAATGAATTAAACTTGTTATTATATTTATATCAAATAATTTAAGAGATTGAAATCACAAGTTCGTGTAAGTACGAATGAGATAAGTCATTCATTTTCTCCATCATAGTTGATCCAATGAGTTCAACTTGTTGTTGCATTTATATTTACTTATTTAAGAGATTGAAATCACAACTTTGTTTCAAAGCGAATATAATTTCATCCAACCATTTAATCCATCATAGTTAATCAATATGTGTTCAACTTGTTATAATTTATATTGAATGATTTAAAGGATTGAAATCACAAGTTCGTATGAGTGCAAATAGAGATGAAGTCATCCATTTACTCGATATTGAATGAATTAAAGGATAGAAATCACAAGTTCTATGGATTCGAATGGGATTTAAGCCATTAATTTGAACAATTATAATATATTAATCGTATTTGTTTAACCAATTTTTATATAAATATTGAATGATTTTAAGGATTGAAATCACAAGTTCATATAAACACAAATGGGATTTGAGTTTTTCATTTGATCATTTATAGTTAATCAAATGAGTTTCAGTTGTTCCTACAACTATATTGAATGATTTAAGGAATGAAAATCAAATGTTCAAGTGAATACGAATGAGATTTAAGCCATTAATTTCATCACTTATAGTTAATCCAACGAGTTAAATATGTTGTTACATTTATATTTAATGATTTAAGGGAATGAAATCATTAGTTTGTACGAATACGAATGTGATTTAAGCTCTTCATTTGGTCATTTATAGTTAATCGAATGAGTTTAACGTTTTGTTGCATTTATATTGACTGATTTAATAAATTGAAATCACAAGTACGCATGAATGCCAATCTGATTTAAGTCATTCATTTGATCCCTTACAGTTAATCCAATGAGTCAACATGTTGTCCATTTTTATTAAATGATTATGGGATTGAGATAACAAATTTGTATGAACATGAATGAGAGTTACGCCATTCTTTGAATACCTTATAGTTATGCCAATGAGTTCAACTTGTTGCTACATCCATATTTGAAAATTTAATTGATTGAAATCACAAGTTCATACAAACATGAATGGGATTTAATACATTCATTTGATACTTATAGTTAATCAAATGAGTATAACTTGTTGTTTCATCTACATTCAATAACATAAGGGATTGAAGTCACTAGTTTGTAAGAATTCAAATGAGGTCCAAAACATTTATCTAATACATTATTGTTAAGCCAATGAGTCAAACTTGTCGTTAAGTTTCTATTGATTGATTTAAGGGATTGAAATTACAATTTCTTATGAATATGAATGAAGTTTCAGCCATTCATTCGATCTCCTATATTTGATCCAGTGTGTAACTTATTTTTATATCGATATTGAAAGAACTAAGGGATTCAAATCATAAGTTCTATGAAAACGAATGAGATTTAAGTCATTCATTTGATTCATTATAGTGAATCCAATGAATTAAACTTGTTATTATATTTTTATCGAATAATTTAAGAGATTGAAATCACAAGTTTATATAACTACGAATGAGATATAAGTCATTCATTTTCTCCATCATAGTTGATCCAATGCGGTCAACTTGTTGTTACATTTATATTTACAGATTTAAGAGATTGAAATCACAACTTTGTTTGAAAACGAATATAATTTTGGCCAATCATTTAATCCATCATAGTTAATCAATATGTGTTTAACTTGTTATAATTTATATTGAATGATTTAAAGGATTGAAATCAGAAGTTCGTATGAGTGCAAATAGAATTTAAGTTATCCATTTACTCTATTATAGTTAATCCAATGAGTTGAACCCGTTATACATTTATATTCAATGATATAAGAGACTGAAATCACAAGCTCATGTAAATACGAATATGATTTGAGTCATTTATTTGATCTCTTATAGTAAATCCAATGAGTTGAACATGTTGCTACGTTTATATTGAATGTTTACGGGATTGAGATAACAAGTTTGTATGAATACAAATGAGACTTACACCATTCATTGAATCCCTCATAGTTATGCCAATGAGTTTCACTTGTTGTTACATCCGTATTTGAAGATTTAAGAGATTGAAATCACAAGTTCATACAAATATGAATGAGATTTAATACATTCATTTGATACTTATAGTTAATCGAATGAGTATAATGAGTTGAACCTGTTATACATTTATATTCAATGATGTAAGACACTGAAATCACAAGCTCGTGTAAATACGAATATGATTTGAGTCATTCATTTGATCCCTTATAGTAAATCCAATGAGTTGAAAATGTTGCTACGTTTATATTGAATGTTTATGAGATTGAGATAACAAGTTTGTATGGATACAAATGAGACTTACGTCATTCATTGAATCCCTTATAGTCATGCCAATGAGTTTAACTTGTTGTTATATCCGTATTTGAAGATTTAAGAGATTGAAATCATAAGATTTAATACATTCATTTGATACTTATAGTCAATTGAATGAGTATAACTTGTTGTTTCATCTACATTCAATAATTTAAGGGATTGAAGTCTCTAGTTTGTAAGAATTCAATTGAGGTCAAAAAAATTCATTCGATGCATTATTGTTAAGCCAATGAGTCAAACTTGTCGTTACATTTCTATTGATTGATTTAAGGGATTGAAATTACAATTTCATATGAATATAAATGAAATTTCAGCCATTCATTTGATCTCCTATATTTGATCTAATATGTAACTTGTTCTTTATATCGATATGGAATGAATTAAGGGATTGAAATCACAAGTTCTATGAATACGAATGAGATTTAAGCCATTCATTTGATTCATTATGGTGAATCCAATGAATTAACTACAATGGATCAAATGAATGACTTAAATCTCATTCGCATTCATACAAACTTGTGATTGTAATCCCTAATGTCATTCAATATAAATGTAACAACAAGTTGAACTTATTGGATTAACTATACAAAATTAAATGAATGACTTCAATCTAATTAGTACTCATCTGAATTGTTATTTAATCGCTTAATCATTTGATATATATTTTACAACAAGTTAAATACATTGGATTAACTTCAAAAGATCAAATAAGAGCCTAAATTTAAATAACAACATTCAATATAATTATAAGAAGATGAATTAACTATAAAGATCAAATTAATTACTTAAATCCCAATTGCATTTATATGAACTTGTGAATTCAGCCGCCTAAATCATTCATTGTAGATGTAAAAACAAGTTAAACACATTCGATTAAATATAAGGGATCAAAGGAATAATTTAAATCTCATTCGTGTTCATACAAATTTGTGATTTTAATTCCTTACATCAATCAATACAAATGTAACAACAAGTTGAACTCATTAGCTTAACAAATACGCGAGTAAATGAATGGTTTAAATCTCATTCATATTCATATGAACATGTGATTTCAATATATTAAATCACTTAATATAGATATAAGAACAAGTTGAACTAATTAGATTAACTATAATGGATCAAATGAATTGCTTAAATTTCACTCGTTTTAATACGAACCTGCAATTTCAATCCCCTTAATCATTTAATATAGATACAACAACATTTAAACTCATTCGATTAACTGTAAGGGAGAAAATGAATGACATAAATCTCATTCAAGATAAACTCATTGGATGACATAAATCTCATTTGTATTCCTATGAACTTATGATTTCAATCCCACAAATCAAACAAGTTGAACTCTTGGCGTAATTACAATGGATCAAATGAATGACTTAAATTTTATTTGTATTCATGCAAACTTATGAATGCATACACTTAAATCATTCATTGCAGATGTTGCAACAAGTTGAGCACATTGGAATAACTATGAGGGATCATCAGATAAATGGATTAAATCTCATTTGTGTTCAAACAAACTTGTGATTTCAATCATTTAAATCAACAGAAGTTGAACTAATTTGATTAATTATAATGAAAAAAATTAATAGCGTAAATCCCATTCGCATTCATACAAACCTGTGATTGCAATCACTTATATAATTCAATATAAATGCAAGAACATGTTCTAATCTTTGGATTAACTATAATGAAAAAAATGGGAGACTTAAATACCATTCGTTTTCATAAGAACTTATGATTTCAATCACTTAAAATCATTTTATATGAATGAAACAACAAGTTCGACTAGTTCTGACTTTTCCTAAAGAATTTTCATTAGTCCTGACCCTTCCAGAAAGTCCTGACCTTTCCATAATGAGTCATAACCTTTCCATCTTTTTGGTATGGTGAGTACTAATGATGACTCATTTGACTCACTACAATGAATCAAAAGAATTACTTAAATAACATTAGTACTCATCACAAGTTTATATGAATATGAATGAGATTTAAGTCATTCATTTGATCGATTATTATTAATCCTAGAAGTTGTAATAGTTGTTACATTTATATTGAATGATTTAAGAGATTTGAATCACATGTTTGTATAAATATTAATGGGATTTAAACATTCATTTGCTCCATTATAGCTAATCCAAATAGTAGAACATGTTGTTACATTTTTAGTGAATTATATGAGGGGTCAAAATCACAAGTTCACATGAATTTGCATGAGATTTACGCCATTCATTTTCAACATTATAATTAGTCCAATAAGTTCAACTTGTGGTTACATTTATCTTGAATGATTTAAATAATTAAAATCACAACGTTTTGTTGCATTTACATTGACTAATTTAAGAAATTAAGATCACAAGTTCGAATGAATACGAATGAAATTTACATCATTCATTTGATCCCTTGTAGTTAATTCAATGAGTTAAACATGTTGTCACGTTTATATTGAATGATTTAGGGGATTGAAATAAGAAGTTTGTTTGAACACAAATGAGATTTAAGTCATTCCTTAGATCCCTTATACTTATGCCAATGAGTTCAACTTGTTGTTACGTCTATATTGATTGGTTTAGAATATTGAAATCACAAATTCATATGAATACGAATAAGATTTAGGTCATTCACTTGATCTATTATAGTTAATCAAATGAGTTGAACTTGTTGTTAAATTTAATTTAAGAGATTGGGATCATAAGATCGTACAAATATGAATGAGATTTAAGTAATTCATTTCATCCATTATAGTTAACATAATGAGTTGAACATATTGTTATATTTATATTGATTGATTTAATATATTTAAATCACATGTTCACATGAATATGAATGAGATTTAACACATTCATTTGATATGATATAATTAGTACCACGTGTTTAACTTGTCGTTATAACTAGATTGAATGATTTATGAGATTAAAAGTACATGTTCATATGAATACGAATGAGACTTAAGTCATTCATTATATCCCTTATGTTTAATCCAATGTGTTTAACATATTGTTTTATCTATATTGAGTAATTGAATGGATTGAAATCACAAGTTCGTATGAATATGAACGACTTGATCCATCATTAGTTAACTCAATGTGTTTAACTTCTTGTTATATCTATATTGAATGATTAACAGAATGAAATCACAAGTTCGTATGCACACCTTTATACTTATTCAAATGAGATCAACTTCTTGTTATATATATATATTAATGATTAAAGGATTTGAAATCATGAATACAAATGGGTTTTGTCATTCATTTGATCCATTATAGTAAATGTAATGAGTTTAACTTGTTTTTATATTTATATTAAATCACTTAAAGAATTCAATCACAAGTTTGTATGAATACGAACGAGACTTAAGTCATTTGTTTAATCACTTATAGTTAATCGAAAGAGTTTAATTTGTTGTTACATATATATTGAATGATGTTAGAGATTGAAATCAAAAGCTCATATGAATACAAATGGGATTTAAGGCATTTATTTGATCACTTATAGTTAATTCAATGTGTTCAACTAGTTATATATATATTGAATAGTTTAAGATATTGAAATAACAAGTTCATATTAATACGAATGGGATTCCAAGAAATTTTGTTTCCTTATAGTAAATCCAATGGTTTAACTTGTTATCTATATGTGAAGATTTAAGGGATTAAAATCATAAGTTCGTATGACATTTAATACATTTATTTGATATTTATAGTGAATCAAATGAGTATAACATGTTGTTACATTTATATTCAATGATTTAAAGGATTGAAACCACTAGTTTGTAATAATTCAAATGAGGTTTAAAATATTCATTCGATCCACTATTGTTAAGCCAATTTGTTAGTCGTTTCATTTATATTGATTGATTGAAGGGATTAAAATCACAATTTCATATGAATATGAATGAAATTTCAGCCATTCATTTGATCTCCTATAATTTATTCAATGTGTTTAACTTGTTTTTATATCGATATTAAATGAATTAAAGGATTGAAATCACAAGTTCTATGAATTTGAATGGGATTTAAGCCATTAATTTGAACAATTATATAATTATAATTAATTAATCATATTTGTTTAACCAGTTTTTATAATCGTTTCAAAAGTACATAATCATTTTGTTTAGTCATGTTCTATAATATATCAAGTTAAAAAAACATAAAAAAAATTAAAAATAGTGTGAAAGAAGAAAGAAACATAATATTTTAGGCCGAAGTAGTCCCCTAAGCACAGGAAAAATATTGAAGTAAAACTATGGTCTACTTACTACCAGCTAAGAATTACAAACACGGAGCTCATGCCATCCAAAAGGGCCTTCAAGTTAAAGGATGTCAAGAGTTCATCTGTCATGCCTCACATGACATAGCGTGGTATGAAAAGTTTCCAACCCTGCCCTCCAAAGCACTGACTGTCATCTATAAGTCATGTCTAGAAACCATTGAAATCCAAACACATTGTATCATCATTGTTTGTTGTTTGTCAAGACACAGATTGCAACTTTCAATCACCATTCTTGGGTTTTCTCAACAAGGTTTTTCTTGGGTATGAATTAGAAAGTTTGATTTTTTAGTGAATTTAAAAAATTTAAAAATATCAGGCAAATCATAGAAAAAATATAAAAAATTGAGTTTCTACTAATTTTCCTATGAAACCATTAAAAAAATTCAAAAAGATATAATGCTAAAATGATCCCCCAAAATATTAAAACAAATCATAGAAAAAATATAAAAAATTGAGTTTCTACTAATTTTCCTATGAAACCATTGAAAAAATTCAAAAAGATATAATGCTAAAATGATCCCCCAAAATATTAAAATATATCTCAAAATATTTCTTTTTTTGGGAAAAAATGAAAATATCGCAATAAGAAAGTGACAAAAACATATAAATTTTCGTTCTAGCAATATTTTCACGAAATCAATATTTTTTTTTCACTTTGTCCTTATTTTCAGTTGCTAAAACGATATTCTTAAAAAATGGAGATATTTGTGACAACTGTTTTGACTAATCATAAAAATGGTAGCAAAGAAAAAAACATCCCCCCAAGACCATAACTGATCATGGTTCTTGAAATGTTCCATCCTCAAATGCTCAACATGCTTCCATGTATTTTGGGTGGATGAATAGAGTGGTTTAAAACTTGTCTGATGACCTGATATCATCCCATTCCGACTTGAAGGTTTCATGTGTTACATGGAGTTATATCCATAAATATCATGATATTTTTGAGATTATCATGACATTAACAAAAGAAATTGAAAAAAAGAAAAAGATGAAAGGGGGAAAATATGCAATAATTTGGAAAAACATTAAAAATCAATGTGTAGCAATTTTATTTTTATCACCTATGAGTACCCATCTTTCAGAAGTAGCAATAGAGGGAAACCTTTCTTGTCCATCAAGTGCATTAACTGAACTACGATCCTCTTTAATATTGGCCATTGCTTCCCAAGAGGTATTTTCAGATGGAGACAATCCTGAGCTTTTCCGCTTATGATATGGTTCCTTCAAATTAGTTTTAGTACCACTATCACGAGGTGTCCATGAAAATGCACGACGAGCTTTTTTCTGCAAGTTGCTGAGGCTGTGACTAAAATTTGATTTTGCAGGCATGCCCGTCTGTGTTTTCTGCTTTGTTCTGGGAACCACCACAGAGGCACGTTGTTCGCTAACAAGAGGATTCATATTAACGGCAATGGCTTTAACTGCATATGCAAGAATCAGATTGTTGTCCCTAAGTGAAGGAAACTCTTTCATGATCTGCAGATGAAAAAGTCACAGACAGCATAGCTTGTTAGAAGAAAAGATAGTCAATCATGGTACTATTTTGTGAAATACCACATTACCTGTGAAGCAGAATCTAACTGTTTACACATAAATAGGACTTCTAAGATCAACAGAGGCTGCTCATGTGACATAGAACAACGTTGCTGCCAAGGCAAAGGCAAAGCAGCAAGAACACGTAGACCCAGGGCCCAAGCATTAAGCTGGGAGATTTCAGCATCTGACATATTTCCATCACGCCTCTTCAAGAAAAAGTGCACCTTTAAAAATGGAAAATAGTGGGCTTAAGAAAATATCAAGAAACAACCAAATAAGTTCTTTCACCTCCCACATCTGTCAATGGAAGAAATTATAGACAAAGACATGTAGATATACAAGAAGCTACTTTGACCGCAAGTTAGGAAGTTGTTGCATGGCACCCATAGCAACTGGCATAGCATCATAGCAACAGGTCAGTGCATATATGTATGTATATATATATTATGTATATATATATATATTCCTATTATTACTATATATATATATATATTCCATTTTTTTTCGTCTCCATGTTTCTTTCTTTATGTATAGTAATAAAAGTAAAAAAAGGACAGATTAAGCTAAGAAACAATCTAAAATTATATATATTATGAATACACACACACAGATATATATATATATATATATATATATATATATATATACATACATACATACATACATATATATATATATATATATATATATATATATAAATAAAAATATCACATATATACAATTATACACCCTTGCCGCACCCTTGCCGATTAACATGTATTCTCATTTAATTGTATTTAGCCACACAGATATATGGGGAAAAGAAATTTAAGTTTCCAAAACAGAAATTAGCTAGATGTTTTGCTAATTAAGCATGATGGTCTCTCTCTCCCTCTCTCTCTCTGTGATGACCAAGAAAGAGTGAGTGAAATTCCCATTACAAGATACTCAAGTTTCTAGAAAAGTATTAGTAAGATGATATGAAGTCCTCTCTTCCAAATGATATTTACTATTAAAAGGTCTTTCCAAAAAAAGTGAGACCTGCACAACATTTTCTAAGGAAATGAACACTAAAAGTTATTTAAGTCTCCAAAAAAAAAAGAGTTATAAGATGACCTAAATGCATCTCTAGCTCTCAACAATACAATAAAGACACTTGCAATTAAAACAGAATACAAATTGCTATATATATATATATATATATATATATATATATATATATATATATATTTTGGCCCCAAGCATAAAGTATAACCCGAGTCCACCAGCTCATTATGGACGTGAAACCCTTCAAGGCATCTCCACTTATCACATAGCTACCAACAAAGCTCTCAATACCCTTATAAAAGCATGGTTGATGTCTTCAAGTAACATGCAATAAAGAAAGCTCCCAAGCATCCCAGACAATTGAATTATATACAAAAAATAAAGGATAAGTCTAACACACCAAGTGGAAAAATTGAAGCATATTACATGTGGAATCATGGACATTCCATCTTTATTCATAAAAAAGTGTTAAATATAACAGCAAAGATTGCATAAATTCAATTAGAAGAATACGTCATCACAAAGCTCCAAATATAACGGTCAACACACCTGATTGGAAGCATAAAATGAACTCCTGCCACAAACAGTATTTTGGTAAGCAAAGGAAGACTAGGCACTAAAATGCAGAAAACAAGGTTGGTCATGCAATGAAACATGAATTTAAATGTGAAGACTGAGCAATGAGAACTTACTCTTTGGTTGGCACATGAAGATACTTCATGAAAGCTTCAGGAAACTGCTCAAAAAGCTCATGAACAGCATCAACAGAATGAATCTGAAACCAGAAAGTGAAAATGTTGAAGGAACAGCAGATTATCAATCTAGAAGGATAATTAATAAAGCAAGCACACCATGCTAAATTCATAAATTAATTATTTCAAACACATAAAATAACTTGGTGTAAAAATATCAACTTAGAGCAACAATATCTCAAAAAACCAAGCAAAACTCATGATCTTTCCAAGCAAAAAGCTAAACACTACCACACTAAGATAATAAGATGAACGGCATACCTCACCTAGACCATAACTTTCCCCAAGCAAGAAGCCAACAATTGCAGAAAAGAGTGTATAGAAAATCTGAAAAGAGTGTATAGTAAATCTGAAAATTGAGAAGATAAATCTGCAAATAATAGCATATCAGTACGAGACAGCAGGAAAAAGAACTATTCAAAATCAAAGACAATGAGCCGCTGCAGGACATTTTCATGAATTACACTGTCAACGAAAACGGGGAAAAATGGTTCTACAACCAACAATATGGAAAAACTTAACCACCTAAAACAAACTTTTTAGCTAACACACAGTCATAAGACCCCAAACTATTAAGCTTATGAATTTGACGGTATCCAAGAACCAGAAACACCCTATTCTCCTAAATCACAATTCACCTACAGAAGTTTTGACTTTGCACACCTTGACTAACTGCATAACATTATCAATAAAATCTAAAAAATGCATAGATACAAAAGAATCATCAATAAAGGAAATTAACAAAGTTCAAGCAAAAACCGAGCTGTACAAAACATATTGCGGTATGCTGAGAAAAAGTTATGTTTTGAGGTGTTCTATATTTTGGACTTTATTATTAGGTAGTTTTTTGAATTTTTCAATACTTGTTGGACTCTTTATGTAAAGAGTTAAACATAGCCCTAATCCATCTTTTTATTATATTGGCAGTGTGGGAGCCGTAACATCTTAACGAGCTCTCTTCTCTCTCTCGTCTCTTCTCTCTCGTCCTCCCTTCTCTCACGTTCTCTCTTCTCTATCTTCTCTCAACCATTTCTCTCCTCTCCGTCTTCATTCTTACTGATTGGACATTGAAGATCAACATGGTATCAGAGCGGACAGTCTTGGGGACCCTGCTGAAGCTGTTCTAAACCAGCAAGTTCCCTCGTTCTTCTATACTTCATCGACGTCTGGGTGCTGTCTATCTCTCTTGACTGAAAAAAAAAGGTATTTCTCAGCCTGCCGAGGGTTAGGGTTTTGATCATAAATATGTAAATCTGTAGACGTGATCAGAAAACCTAACCCATGTCGATTGCGGTCGGTGGTAGAACCTCTAGCATGTGTAGACAGTTTTTTTTTTTGTTACTTGAAGATAAACATATGAGTTAATTTCTGCTGCAAATGTGTGCCTGTCGTGGAATTCCAAAGCTTGACGTGATGTTGCAGAAATAATGTGTTGCAAGTCAGAAAATTAGTTCTTTGGTGTTTGGTTGTTGTCGTAGTGGGATTCTGTCTCTTTTCTTTTGTGTATAGTTGCTGTTGCAGTGGAATTCTGGTGTGGTGTTGCAGAAAAAAAAAGGGGGGACAGAATTAAGAACAAGATTCAACCGTGGAATAGGAGTGCATATTCTTCTTTGGGGTAGATTATCTTCACATCGTATTAAGTAAGATTCAATCTGCTGTGGTCTTCTATATTTGTTTATCTTCAAGGATCTATCATGGCTGCCAATAAGTCTCTACAACATGAATCTGAAAATCAGCAAGCTGAGGCTAGTATAGAGTACAAGGCATTCTCGAATCCTTTTTCTCTTGGATCTACTATCAAACTCGATGGATCTAATGTTTGGGCCAGAACTTTCATGCTATCAGTCGTTGTGCATGGAAAGAAATATATATTAGAAGAAGATGAACCAACAGAAAAAGTTGGCAAGTATGCATGGTGGGAGGAATAAAACAGCATAATTAGTGCTTGGCTTATTAATAGCACTCAGCCTCATATAGCTACTGGGCTCTACTATTATAATACAGCTAAAGATATGTGGAATTCTCTCCGGCAGACATACTCTCAAGACAAGAACATCAGCAAAATTCTACAAATTCAATAAGAATTGTTACAAATGCAGCAAGGTGACATGGATTTAACCGAATACTTTACGAAATTGAAGTTATGAAAAGATGAACTCTTTAAACCCTCTCTGCAAGCATTGTCTTAAATCTCACATGGAGCAAATGATAGTGGTTAAATTTCTAGCTGGACTGTCATCAGATTATTCTGCAGCCAAAGCACAAATGCTTACAGGGTCAGATTTTCCTTATCTTGAGGAGGCCTTCAACAGGTTAAATAGATTGGCTGTTACTCTTCCTCCAGCTACAAATAATTCACAACCATCTGCACTTGCCTCATTTGGAGGAGGATGAAATGCACAATACTCTTCTTGTGGTAGAGGAAGAGGTTGTGGTCTAGGAGGACGGGGAAGACTCCAATGCACTTCTTGTGGTCGTCTTGATCACTTAGAAGACATGTGCTGAAACAAAGTGGGTAAACCGAACACATCTGCGTCCACAACTGTGACATCCTCATCCATTCCAGCTTCAAACTCACAGTCCACTAGTATGGTTCCTAAGGTGAATCTCACTGCTGCTTCGATAGATGCCACTTCTCTCAAGTTAACTCCGGCTGAACTTGACTTAATTATGGAGCATCGATCAAATACTGTACCTTCCACCTCATCGACTTCTCCTGCTATCACAAATTCAGCATTTTCTGCAGGTAGAACTCCTTCTAATGGTTGTTGGATAATTTGATTCTGGAGCATCTAAACATTTTTGTGAAGATACTAGTATTTCAAATTTGCATAAATTTTATCCCCCACAATATGTTCGATTAGCGGATGGAAGACTATCTCCAGTTGAAGGACATGGAGATGTTTGCCTATCTCCATATTTACATGTTCATGAAGTGCTATATACTCCTGAATTCCCAAAGAACTTGTTATCTGTAAGCAAAATTACTAAAGAGATGAATTGTAGAGTTATTTTTTACCTAGGTACTTGTGTATTTCAGGACCTATCGACTGAGAGGAAGATTGGTGGAGGCCATGAGAGAGATGGAATCTACCTCCTGGATACATCCGTTAAAGAGGCGTCTCTTTTAGTTGATTCACCTTCAAGTGCATTCCAATGGCATCTCAGACTTGGTCGTCCATCTTTTCCTAAACTTCGGCAGTTATGTCCTCAGATTTCTCCTTCAGCCTCCATCGAGTGTGAAGCTTGTCAATTAGGCAAGCATAGTCGTACATCTTTTCCTTCGAGTCAAAGTCAGTCTAGCCAAAATCTATTTGATTTGGTTCATATTGATGTATGGGGACCTAGTCGGGTTTCAAGTCGGTTGTCGTCTCGTTATTATGTATCCATTGTTGATGATTTTTCTTGAGTCTGTTGGGTGTTTTTGAAGAAAGACAGATCTGAAGCGTCTTGTATCTTGAAATCTTTCATCTTGGAAATAAAAACTCAAATTAATTCTTGTGTTAAGGTTGTTCGCACTGACAATGCTCTCGAGTTTAAATCTACTTCCCTATTTGAATTCTATAAATCACATGGTATTATGCCACAATTTACATGCCCTCACACATCTCAACAAAATGGTATAGTTGAAAGAAAACACCGACATTTGTTGGAGGTAGCCCGCACTATCATGATTCATTCTCATATGCCTACCAAATTTTGGGGAGATGCAGTTTTAACTGCATGTTACCTAATAAATATAATGTCATCTTCTTCGATAGACAATAAGATACCAATTCAAATCCTTTACCCAAATAAGGCCTTGTTCTCTTTACCTCCACGTGTATTTGGATGCACATGTTTTGTACATCGACTTGGACCGAATTGAGATAAATTAGCTGCACAAGCAACTAAATGTGTATTTGTGGGATACTCTCGAAATCAAAAGGGGTACCGATGCTTTGATCCTATATCTAATCGAGAGTTTGTCAGTGCTGATGTAACCTTCCACGAGTCTTCTCTGTTCTTTGCTGCCAGCCCTTCACATTCTCAGTCAGAGATGCCATCTTCTGTTCCACTTCCAATTCCTCCCATTCCACTTGAGTCCATTCCATTTATATTGTCTCCTACTTGTCCCAATTCTTCTATTCCATGGTTTAAAGACCCTCCTCTTATGTATTCAAGAAGGAATCCATCATCTAATGACTTTGCACTGTCTTGCTCTCAGGAGGTACGTAATTCTGACTTACATAATATGCCTGAGTGTTCCATTGATCCTTCTAATCTTGATGATTTACCTATTAAACTATGTAAAGGGATCAAACAATGCACATTTCATCCTCTTTCTAAATTTGTTTGTACATCTCATTTGAGAGATCATATGTGCAATTTATTGATGCCTTGTCAGCTACTTCAGTTCCTATCTCTCATGAACATGCTCTTTTGGACTCTAAGTGGTACCAAGCAATGAAGGAGGAGATGGACTCCCTGATATCTCGCCACACTTGGGATTTGGTTGAACCTCCACCTGGTGCAGATATTGTCAGCTCAAAATGGGTCTTTACTATCAAGTATAATTCCGATGGTACAGTTGAGCGACACAATGCAAGGTTGGTAGCAAAAGGGAACACACAGACGTATGGTATTGATTTCTTTGAAACTTTCTCCCCGGTGGTCCGCTTGGTTACTATACGGCTAATTATATATATTGTTGTTCATCGTGGATGGAATATGTACCAATTAGATGTTAAAAATGTCTTTCTATATGGAGATTTATCTGAAGTGGTTTATATGCAGCAACCACCAGGCTTTGAGAAACAGGGGGAGTGTACCAAGGTATGTTTATTAAAAAAGGCTATATACGGTTTGAAGCAAAGTCCTAGAGCATGGTTTCAGAAATTGTCTGATGTTGTATCCAAGTTCAGGTTTCATAGATCTCCTTTAGATCATTCATTGTTCATGAAAAGATCTTCACGAGGTATGGTGGTTATGGTGATATATGTGGATGACATCATTTTAACTGGTGATAGTAAGCAAGAAATACAATATACAAAAAGGTATCTTCAACAACACTTTGTTACTAAAGACCTTGGCTCTCTATGTTATTTCTTGGGGATAGAAGCTGCAAGAAGTAAAGAAGGTTTAGTTCTTTCCCAAAGAAAATATGTTCTTGACTTACTACAAGAGGCAGGTATGACTGGAACCAAACCTGCATCTATTCCTATGAATTCTCGTATTTATATAATGATAAGTCTGAACCTGTGGATAGAAAATCATATAGATCACTGATTGGAAAGCTATTATATGTAACCATAACTCGGCCTGACATATCTTTTATTGTGGAAAAACTGAGCCAGTTTACGGATGAGACAAGAAAAGTACATTGGGATGCAGCTATACTTCTATTGAAATTTCTAAAAAGTTCCCCTGGAAAATGTCTATTATTTAAAAAGGGTTCATCTCTTCAAATAGAAGCTTATTCTGATGCAGATTATGCAGGTTCTATTGATGACAGAAAGTCCACTACAGGATTCTGCATTTTTGTTGGAGGTAACTTAGTTTCTTGGCAAAGTAAAAAACAAGCTATTGTGGCTCGATCCAGTGCAGAGTCTGAATACCGAGCTATGGCTCAAACTGCCACTGAAATCACATGGGTGAGAGCCATGTTAGAAGGTCTTGGAATTCAAGTAGAACTGCCTATCAAAATGCACTGTGACAATAAAGCGGCCACTTATATAGCCAAAAATCCTGTCTTTCATGAACGGACCAAACATATCGAGGTGAATTGCCACTATATTAGAGACTTAGTTCAAGCAGGGATCTCTACTGAATATGTTGCTTTTGAAGATCAAGCTGCAGATATATTTGCTAAAGCCCTTCCTATATCTGACTTTATGAAGTGTTGTAACAACCTGAGCATGATAGACATCTATGCTCCAGCTTGAGGGGGAATGTTGAGAAAAAGTTATGTTTTGAGGTGTTCTGGATTTTGGACTTTATTATTAGGTAGTTTTTTGAATTTTTCAATACTTGTTGGACTCTTTATGTAAAGGGTTAAACATAACCCTAATCTGTCTTTTTATTATATTGGAAGTGTGGGAGCTGTAACATCTTAACGAGCTCTCTTCTCTCTCTTGTCTCTTCTCTCTCGTTCTCTCTTCTCTCACGTTCTCTCTTCTCTATCTTCTCTCAACCATTTCTCTCCTCTCCATCTTCATTCTTACTGATTGGACATTGAAGATCAACAATCATGATATTTTGAATGTGTCACCAATATCTTTGACTGAGTTGTACTAATTGATCTCAACTTATTGGGTTTTAGATTTCTTTTGGAGAACCTTACTTTCTTTCAAAAAAAAAAATAATGAATAGCTGAATATGCTTGGTTGATATTTGATATTGAGCTATATTAGCAGACATAGACAGATTTTTCTTCATGTTAATGTTTCAGAGATCTCTACTTCATTGCAATTACCAGACTACTGTCCATGTCACTTATTCCACAATATGTAGGAACCTCTCAATAGCCACAATCCACATATCATATTCAGTTTAAGCACATTCACTTCATTTACATTCGTTTCATTTACATTAATTTCATTTATATTTGATTCAGTGAATTGAAAGCGCCTGTGGGTGCAAAACACGGACGTATGCACACCACGGGCGACCTACAGTCGGGAGACAATCCCAATGGTAGCATAAAACGATACGGATCCGTTCACGCTGCAACAATAAAACAATCATCTATGAATGTGTGAATTTCAAGGAGAGTTTCTAATGCAAGAAGGATCAAGATTAACGGATTTTAATTCAACTACATTCAAAACTAAGCTGAAACTATGCTTAAACTAACTAAAACTTAAGCAAATGATCAAGGAACAAGAAGAACAGAAGAAAACTAACAAAACACTTCATTTCTTTCAACTTTTTTGACCGCCTACAAAATAAGCCAAGGCCCCTTTATATAGAGAAAGGGACGGATTGCGGATCTGGGTCCATTTACAATGTATTAAAAATCTAACTAGATCCAATTGCAAGATTTGGTTATGCTTTCATCTTGCATCAGACTCCCCTAGTTGGAGAAGAGTCATCCTCGACAAGTTTAAATGTTTCATTTTGCCAAAATGATTCTTCACCTTAGAGAGTTTGGATAAGGTTTGGATATGCTAAACAAAAGGTCCCACCGCTCACCTTGATCAAGGTGGCGGCTTCAGTGGTGGCTTTGGAGAAGGAACGCAAGCTTGGGCATGATCTGTGGGCATCCCCAAATCAGATCCATTCTCAAATGATGGAAGGAATTGGGTTGGATCTAGATTAGGAGACAACATCAGATCCAAATACCCGTGACCTGGCCCGACGGGTTGAAAAGGGCGGTTATGTAGCCTGGACCTGGATTCGAACCCATATACCCGTGAATCGGGCGATACGGGGTCCGAATCGGTTCAAAATGGTCTCATGAGAGACTGGCTTGACCCGTCGGGCCTCTCGAAAGAACTCGAGAGGTCAGGGTTCCCCCTTTCCGCCTCAGGCAGAAAGGGGAAACCACCGGCAGAGGGTGGGGCTCCCACCTCTCCCTGCCCGTGATGTTGGTGGGTGGACGGTGATGGCGGCCGACCTCCCCTCAGATCTCGTACTTTGGCGGGAGGTAGAGTGATGGGTGGCAGCCGGTCGGACGGAGGCAACTCCTGTTTTCGCTCCCAGGTTGTAGAAACGCTGGCGGTATTCCCTAAACCACCATCGGCCGGCGACTGAAACGGCGATCTCCGCCGCGCTTCACCTAGTCTACCCATCGTGATGAGAAGAGCTGTCACCGTCGATGCTCCCTTCGCTGGACAAACTTCTGCCTGATGATGGGAGGAGGGCGCGGCTGGTTCTCCACCTCCTCCAAATGGAAACAGAGGAGCTCTAGCGGGGAGCCTTTGCGTCAGATTTGCTACACATCGGCTACGGACCTCCGGCAGGAACTCCTTCCATTGATGCATTCCAGATTTCCCCCAAAACCCGGACGCCTCTCTCAAAGGGATCCTGTGACTGCTCGCTTCCTTCCACTTCCGATGCGAAGATGGCGTGACTCTCGTTCACAATAGGAAGCATGTGGAAACTCTGTTCTTTTTGCAAAATTGAACAAAACTCGTCCCTAAACTCATCGATTCTTTGATCGATGAGATCTAAGATCTGTTGTACTAGTTCTTCCATTAACAACAGAATTTTGCTCCTCTCAAAACCTCGCTCTGATACCAATTAGTACAAGAAGGATTAAGATTAACGGATCTTAATCCAACTGCATTCAAAACTAAGCTAAAACTATGCTTAAACTAACTAAAACTCAAGCAAATGATCAAGGAACATGAAGAACAGAAGAAAACTAACAAAACACTTCATTTCTTTCAACTTTTTTGACCGCCTACAAAATGAGCCAACGTCCCTTTATATAGAAAAAAGGATGAATTGCGGATCTGGGTCCATTTACAATGTATTAAAAATCTAACTAGATCCAATTACAATATTTGGTTATGCTTTCATCTTGTATCAGTTGCTCAACTTTTCTTAGGACACCCAGGTTAAAATAGTAACACAAATCTTCATATTATACTCAACTTGCAACTTTCATTTTTCCCTTACTAAAAACAAATTGCATATGTGTGTGACAAAAAAATCAAAAAGTCGTCGTAAGCACTTTTTTTGATGTACAAAGATTTGAAAGCTGAAGAGTTGCAATTTAATGAGGTCTGGTGTCTTGACATGTAACTCGAGCTTACATGTGACAAATGATATTTAAGTCACTTGTATTAAATGGTCTGGCTGGCATGAAGTACTCGATTTTAATTGAGAAAGTGTTACTGAGCTAAAAGAGCCTGGGAGCCCTATATATAGAAAACTTGTCAGTTTGTTGTGAAAAAAGTTCCGTGAAGTTTCATTCAAGAACCACCAATAAATGTTGGATCCCCTTTAAAAACAGATTTGCCTTTCTGGCCATTGACTTAAAAAAGCGATCACATAAAAATTCCATGATCGCGTAGCCTCACTTTTCACAAATGAAAATTTTATATAACAAAATCGACTTGATTTTTGGTTCATGCAATTCGAGAATACATAAACTTCAGAAAAAAAATCAGCCACAAGCTAACAAGATTGAGAAAAAATGGAAGATTTCATATGGTAAAAAAAATGAATAAAAGAATGTGCTGCTCCGTCAGTTAATTGTACAATAGGTTACATAATAAGGTCAATTTCTCTGAAACTAAAGACCTACAAGACATAAAGCCACGTGAGAAAATCGGCCATCATTCAGAATAAAAATACAAATTTCAGGTTAAAAATTAAAAGACTAACAACAAATATGAACTTGGCAACAGGCATCCAGGAACAACATAAAGTATAGAACTGCTCAAAGATGATCAACCAGCTATGCAGCTACAGTGCCGACAGCTACATTAACTGAACCATTAGATCCACAACCCCTTCCACGTCCACGTCCCCTGCCACGAACCTAGTCAACTCATGTTGAGTGTGACAAATTTCATTTTCTTTATCTCAAGAGATGCATATCATTTGGGACAAGTGATTAAGCCTGGCCCATTGTTCCATCTTAACCGAGTGTCTTCAACTTAACCCAAACTTAGGGTTGAGTTTGTCATGGAACACCTCTTATCTCTTTTCAAAAGGACCAATCAATTTTTGAAAGGTTCTATTCATCGAAGTTGCATGGGTTTTGGGTTTTATGTCCTCAGGTCCTTCATGGTTTTAGACAAGGATAATGCTCAGTTTCTCTTGTATCACGTTAGTGTCAGGTTAGTTGAATAGATCCTTTAGTTAGCTATTGCACATGTCCAGCGGTTAAGGTCAATGGTTTGATTTGTATTCAGTAAGATCCGATTTTGATTTAGTTTGATTATTTAGTTTTGTTGAGTTGGACAATTGTTTTCTGCTTTAATGGTTTCCTGCATAGTGTCATGTTTAGTTTTCACTTTCATTGTGACATGGGTTGTTTAGGTGCTTTATTGTCTTAGGTTCTTGGTTTTCCTTTTTCAATGCCTTGTCTGTGGCCAATGTCTATTTCCTCTCCCCTTTCAACTCTTCCACTAAATTATAGATCCTTCAGTGAGACACAATTACAAGCAAGCAGCTTTGGTGTCTATCACAATAGCTTTGGTGGACCAACCAGCGAGTGAGAGAGAGAGACCTGATGTTATTGTATGTGTATTTATATGAATAAATTTTGTATTATTTAACGATCTTTAGTTTTGTATTATTCTGTCAGTCTTTCTGTGACTGTATATAATCATGTATGTGTTTATATATGTGACTGTATATAATAATATTTTGGTTGCATTTTATTAGCTTTTACATTTTTTTTTTAATTTTTTTTTTCATTTGGAGCGCTTAGTCCAGCCTAGGCATGCCTAAGCTCTAGGGTCTACTCATTGCCTTGGCTTCGTTTAGTTCTCTAGTGACATACACTGAGGTACTTGAGAATGTAGCACCCGCAACACCTATGAGAAGGCCAAGCATGAAGGCAGTTGGCAAAGACTTGGAATAATGGGGTGGACATCAGATGTTGAATTGGGCCAATGATGGAATGGCCATTTGATAGCAAGTTAGCGACTTAGCAAGTTGGCATGGCCTGGTGCTAAGGGCTTGGCCATGCTACATTGAGGTATGATTCATGATAGCATGTGGTGTAGCAGATTTTGGAGTGTCTGTACACATGTGTTATGTTTTTAAAGCCCTAGCTTGGGTTGCCTAAGTGTGGAGATGGGGTTGTGCCTTAAGTTCACTGAAATTTTGTTGGCTGTGTACTTGAAACCTTTTTTGGCTTTGAAGGGAACATCAACTGCTAAGCTTTCGTTAGGTTTTGGAGAGCCTTAGACTACGTGGATGCAGTTCTTTACAGATAGTGCTGTATATACCTCAATATGTTTCGCACAGCTCGGTTTTTGCTTGAAATTTGTTAATTTCCTTTATTGATGATTCTTTTGTATCTATGCATTTTTTAGATTTTATTGATTAATGTTATGCGGTTAGTCATGGTGTGCAAAGTCAAAACTTCTGTAGGTGAATTGTGATTTAGCCGAAGAGGGTGTTTCTGGTTCTTGGATACCGTCAAATTCATAAGCTTAATAGTTTGGGGTCTTATGACTGTGTGTTAGCAAAAAAGTTTGTTTCAGGTGGTTAATTTTTTCCATATTGTTGGTTGTAGAACCATTTTTCCCCGTTTTCATTAACAGTGTAATTCATGAAAATGTCCTCCAGCGGCTCATTGTCTTTGATTTTAAATAATTCTTTTTCCTGCTGTCTCGTACTGATATGCTATTATGTGCAGATTTATCTTCTCGATTTTCAGATTTACAATACACTCTTTTCAGACTTTCTATACACTTTTTTCTGAAATTGTTGGCTTCTTGCTTGGGGCAAGTGATGGTCTAGGCGAGGTAGGCCGTTCATCTTATTATCTTAGTGTGGTAGTGTTTAGCTTTTTGCTTGGAAAGATCATGAGTTTTGCTTGGTTTTTTGAGATATTGTTGCTCTAAGTTGATATTTTTACACCAAGTTATTTTATGCGTCTGAAATAATTAATTTATAAACTTAGTATGGTGTGCTTGCTTTATTAATTTTCCTTCTAGATTGATAATCTGCTGTCTCCTCAACATTTTCACTTTCTGGTTTCTGATTCATTCTGTTGATGCTGTTCATGAGCTTTTTGAGCAGTTTCCTGAAGCTTTCATGAAGTATCTTCATGTGCCAACCAAAGAGTAAGTGCTCATTGCTCAGTCTTCACATTTAAAATCATGTTTCATTGCATGACCAACCTTCTTTTCTGCATTTTAGTGCCTAGTCTTCCTTTGCTTACCAAAATACTGTTTGGGGCAAGAGTTCTTTTTATGCTTCCAATCAGGTGAGTTGACTGTTATATTTGGAGCGTTGTGATGACGTATTCTTCTAATTGAATTTTTGCAATCTTTGCTGTTATATTTAACACTTTTTTATGAATAAAGATGGAATGTCTATGATTCCACATGTAACATGCTTCAATTTTTCCACTTGGTGTGTTAGACTTATCCTTTATTTTTCGTATATAATTGAATTGTCTGGGATGCTTGGGAGCTTTCTTTATTGCATGTTACTTGAAGACATCAACCATGCTTTTATAAGGGTATTGAGAGCTTTGTTGGTAGCTATGTGATAAGTGAGATGCCTTGAAGGGTTTCACGTCCATAATGAGCTGCTGGACTCGGGTTATACTTATATATATATATATATATATACTTATATATATATATATATATATATATATATATATATATAGCAATTTGTATTCTGTTTTAATTGCAAGTGTCTTTATTGTATTGTTGAGAGCTAGAGATGCATTTAGGTCATCTTATAACTTTTTTTTTGGGAGACTTAAATATCTTTTAGTGTTCATTTCCTTAGAAAATGTTGTGCAGGTCTCACTTTTTTTGGAAAGACCTTTTAATGGTAAATATCATTTGGAAGAGAGGACTTCATATCATCTTACTAATACTTTTCTAGAAACTTGAGTACCTTGTAATGGGAATTTCTCTCACTCTCTTTCTTGGTCATCACTGAGAGAGAGACCATCATGCTTAATTAGCAAAACATCCAACTAATTTCTGTTTTGGAAACTTAAATTTCTTTTCCCCATATATCTGTGTGGCTAAATACAATTAAATGAGAATACATGTTAATCGGCAAGGGTGCAGCGAGGGTGTATAATTGTATATATATAATATATTTATTATACATATATATATGTGTGTATTCATAATATATATAATTTTAGATTGTTTCTTAGCTTAATCTGTCCTTTCTTTTTACTTTTATTACTATACATAAAGAAAGAAATAGGGAGACGAAAAAAATGGAAGTTATTTAGAACTTGCATAAGAAAGGACATGGTTGGGGCGCTTATTGGAGCTGCACCAGGACTAGCACCAGCGTCGTGTTGACATGGGTGCGGCCTCTTTTTT
Organism: Nymphaea colorata; assembly: GCF_008831285.2. NCBI lineage: Eukaryota > Viridiplantae > Streptophyta > Magnoliopsida > Nymphaeales > Nymphaeaceae > Nymphaea > Nymphaea colorata. Next base: position 12,157,435 of record NC_045151.1, on the reverse strand, counting down.
GAAGAGTCTGTGTGACATAGCATCTAATTAATTTCTGTTTTGAAAATAAAATTTCCTTCCTCACATAGCTGTGAGGTAAGCTATAAGCCTATATATCAATGGGAGTATAATAGGATATATGTATGTATGTATATATATATATATATATATATATATATATATATATATATATATATATATATATATATATATATATGCACTGACCTGTTCCCGCACCCAATTCTCTTGACAATGCTCTGGACTGGTGGCCCCATCCGCACATGTGTAACATGAGTTGGTAGGGAAATATACAGGTGAGCTCTGGAATGGATCTTGGATTTGCGAAATGTAGAAAAGATGGTTACATATTATACTTACATAAATTCAGAGTAGAGTCAGATTTCTGGGTGCAGGTTCTCTTTTTTTCATTTTAAATTGTCCATGTCTTTCAGGATATCATGTGTGGACCCACCTTGAAATCTTATTAAATATAGGTCATGCTTGCATCTATGAAATACTAATATGATATCTATCTTATTAAGGTTGTACGGGTGTTAAACATGCCCTTTCAGGTGTTTATGTATTGTAAATGTTGGGCACATGCGTTTGAGTTTCTCTCTATGAATTTTGCCACTTATAGGGTCTAACTCTACAAGTGGTTGTGTAGTTAATATAACAAACTAAGGGTATATCACCTCTATAATGTTATTATATAGTTGACCGTATACTTTACAGCCATATATTAGCTGACAAATACATATATAGGTGTGATTACCCTAAACCAAGAAGGATTATATGTAGTGAAATGTACAGTACTGCACACAGTACTATGATGTATAATATAGGGGCACATAGACCCCCCTGTTATGGCCAGTACCTCTGTATAAATATACACTATAATAGCTGTATATGGGTATTGCATAGTGTTATTTGTATATATAACAAAGCATCATGGGTATATTATGTTATAATATAGTACTATGTTATAATATATGTTATGGGCATACTCAATGCCTTAAGAGTTATAGTATATGTTATAACAAACATATACTATAAGTATACAAGGGCAATGTGAATATTTAGCCCATTAGGTCCCATATAATGTACATGTTGTACATTATAGTTATCACATATATATATCCTATAATGTACAACTTATCCTTACCATTTATACCAGAGTAGTACTATAATACAAAGGTGAACTCATACATTGTAGTTCATAAGTGAGGACCGTATGTTACTGGATTATAACATGCATGTTATGCCTAGAAGTAGCTCATTGTGCACTAACATGGGTATATATTAAGGTTGTAATCACCTTACCATGCTGTGTTCTATTATTATATTACCCTGTGTACATATGTTTTGGTAATAGTAATAACATATTATATACATATAATCTTATGCTTGTTCATACCATATCGTGGGTGTTTAGTAAATATATATAATGGTATATATTTACAGGCGTAGGTCTTAGGCATATACCCTTTGTATGGTGAAGTCCTTATCGTACTATAGTCATCGCTACTATTTATATATTATAATGTAGTACATCAATACTATATACGTGTATCACATGTATATTACATTAGTATGTATATATTCAAATATGTTTCCTTTATTTTGCATGTATAATATATGTAACATGTAAATGTACATATATACATATATGTATGCACATGTTATATTACATACATTATGTTATATATATACATGATATATATATATATATATATATATATATATATATATATATATGTATGTATGTATATTATTGTAGAAATATGTGTGTACATTTATATGTACACATTATATAATACATATGTTATATAATCTATTTTTTAAATATTCTCTTACTATGTGTTGTATACATGTACATAATACTATACATGTTATAATGCACATTACTATACATGTAATATATTATATGAATATAATATAATAATTAGTCTGGAAAAATAAACATTGCAAAGGGTGAAAGGTATAGTTTGTGATCTATCCCCAATGAGGTTGAAAGATTATGATTAGAGGGTAGTGTAAGCTTATACTTTGTCTGTATCCTCAGAGAACCTATCAGTGTAAAGATCATATGAACTATATATATATTATAAGATACTGCTTATTGTCAGTATCCTTGTTAATAATATGATAGAGTACATGTGTGGTACGTTTTCTAGTCCATCGGTTACACTACAAAGTATATATATGTAACCGGTTAGTTATTTACGGCACATACATTCATGAACATTATTGGTGCATATGGTATGGTAGGACCTAAATATTACCATATTATGTTACTGTATAGGGGTTATATATATATATAATATATATATATATATATAGATACCAGACATAGCACTGTTGTTTTGAGCAATGTTGTAAAAGGCCAGAAATCGACACAAGGAGTTGAGCCTCTCATGAGACGAGGCAAGGCGTTAATTGAAGCGTAAGCTTCACGGACAAATTTGTGAATTATATAATATTTATAAAACTACAATACTAAGCATATCAATAAAGAACAACACACAACGAACGCAAACCCTTAAATACCACCAATGCTTGGCGACGTGCACAAGAAATGGGGCGACACATCCAAGAAAGATAGAGCTAGATTAAAGAAGAAGGAAATACACCCAAGATATGAAGATCGGTACTAATTTGCAAACCATACAAATTCAGATACCATTTTTCAACAAAGGCATAAGGCAGGGGCTGTTTGGCGGAAAACCCATTTTCCTTTCGTTGTAAAATCTCTTCACCGTTTGCACTCAGCAACATAAGCCGACAGACGGCATCTCTGGCCACCAGAGAGCTGAGGGAGTGAGAGGGTGGCCATCGTCAGCGCCAGCCATGGAGAGAAAGAGACTCAAAGAGAAACATATCATCCATGGAGAGAAAGAGATTCAAAGAAACTTACAGTTGCAAAGGATTTCTGACGTTGGGCAATGGCTCCAAACTTCCACCAGCCATAGTTCCAGCCTCCAGCCTCTAGCAATTTCACAGTGTGCAGCAACGGTGGTTGAATTTCACAGGTGATTTGGATTGAAAATGGGGGATTTATGGATACAAACGTGGTTAATTAGGGGCTATGTGTGAAGTTTGACTATTTTTATTTAATTTTTATTTTTTTAATTAAAAAAATAAACTGTCCATGAGGCGTACGCTTCTACCAAATGAGGCGCACATGGACGCGTGCGCCAACCCTAAGGTTTCATAATTAAAATATATGTAACTTATATTATATTAGTAGCAGTGTTATTAATGTATAGGGGCACTACTGGACCATTATAAATGGCCATATGCACTATACATGTAGTGCATAATAACTATTATATGTATGTATATAATAACAGTATTATATGTACGTCTAATATAACAGTATATCATACAATAATAGTTACCCTATTTAACTATACCTTACCATATGACCTTACCCATTATAAGAGGTTACCTATAACCCTTTGTAAGACATGAGTGTTCATATTACCAGTAGTGCCCTTAGCACAAACAATATAAGTTACTACAACGGGCTTTTATGAAATATCATCAGCTATTGTTACCTGTATATCATGAGCTTATGGGAAAGTTGTACTATGATACCATAAAGATTAACATGGTCATTGTTTGTACCCATCATTTGGGTTACAATATGTAACAACAACCCATACTGTACATTAATGACCATATACATACATACATATATATATATATACAGCTGTATAGGTACCCTAATTGTATGTAATAGTATATAGTGCATATATACTGTATATGGATTATGCACAGCCATATAATAGTGCTTATCTCTATTGGCATCAACCCAATAGAGATAGGCACCATAGACTATAACAGATTACACTAGTTATACATGATATATTACATAGTGCAGGCTATATATCTTATTGTGATAAGCCCATAATACAGTTAATGTTATACACTATATATATGGTAACAATAGTGGTATACCATACATATGAGATCATGCATAAGTTTGAATATCAATTCTTATTCACTCACACATGTTTCTAGTTTTGCAAAGGACAGGTATTAGGTAATACTTCTTTTTTCTAGTATGAACTTCCAGAAGCGAAAGGTCAAGAAGGTCTCCAAATGATGAGATTTTGGGACAACATATTATGTCTATCTTGGTTTATAACATAACTAATCCCTTATCTTTTGGAGATGTAACTGTGTGAATTTGTGCTGCCAATTTTTCTGAAGTATGTGCAAGTTATTCCCATATATGTGTCATCTGCACACATTTTAAGAATGATGGTCTTAGATATTTACCATTTCGTTTAATGCAAATGTCGCCATGCTTCTTCCTCAGTTGGGGTTATATATTTTTCTATCCATTACGTAAGAGCCTTTTCATTGTTTACAGTCTCCTTGTTACTCTTGGGTATTAGGGTTAATGTGTCTTGACTGTTTTGATTTATCTTCCATCATTCTCAATGCTTACCTGATTGCACTAGTAGCTGTTTGCTATTAAGATCTATGCCCTTGCTGAACTCCTAGACCATCATGCTACCAGCACAATTGTTAGGCTCAAAAGGTGAATGTTCCAATTCGTGCCCCTTTACCTTGTCTTCTTTTATATCCTCTGCTCAGTTCTAAACATAATAATATGGTCTGCAACCTAAGGTTCCGTTTTTCTTTTTCATGTTCAAAATTTCAGCAAGTTATTTTTTGACATGTGATCTAACTGATTTAGTATTAAATAATAAGTGCTTTTTCTGTCAGTAACTATCTCCATAGAGAACACTTGTAGTAACTGCAATGTTATATTTCTTGTTTCTTAATGTCTACCCATGTTGCATTTGGTGTCCAGTCAAGTGATAGCCAAACAAATAGTAAAATGTCAACAAGTTATTGTTGTTGATAATGTGATATTACTTATTTACTACTCCTAAAAGGATTGTTTTTTGTGCCAATTTAGTTCTTCAATAGATAAAACTGGCAGTGACTACAGTGTTCTATTTCTTATTTCTCAATGTCTACTTTTATTGCATGGATATCTAGTCAGGTGATGGCAAAACAACAAATAGACATATTAACAGCTTGCGCCTGGCCAAGTTAAGTTCACTTTGTTAGGAGACACGTATATTAGTTTGTGTATATTGTTTGTCTTTTATTTTTGAGATTTTGGTTTGAATCCAATCCCATCCACGTATTACATGTATACACATGATGTAAGTACTCTTTCTTCACAAGGGCATTACTGTAATTGGTCAATTACTACGATGCACTTTTTATATAAGCAATGAAACAGAGCACCATTGCTTTCATTTGAATATATTTTGGCATCTCTTTCCTCTTCTCTCATTTCCTTGCTGTCAACATATTTGGAGCTCACATGGTACTAGGGCCATTTTGATCTTAGGATGGGGTGCTTTTCTAGAAGGTGTATCACAATGTCAACACACGTTCACATTCTTTGTATATTGTTGTTTTGATTATTTTGTATCCAATCTAGTCCTACATGTGTACACTTATGTAAATATCCATTCTTCATAAGGTTATTATGTTACTTGGCCAATTAGGGCAATGTTTTTTAATAAGTAAGAAATGAAGCTGATCACTTCTTTCTCATGTATATAGTAGAGTAGATTACTCATACATATAATCTACTCTACTATAATGTACATACTTATCAATACCGTTAGTTTGGTAATAGCCCAATGTATGAGGTAACCATTAGCCCATACATGTTATATCAAATTGTGCACGTATACATAATATTATTCTTTATAGCCTATGTTGTCCAGCTATATATATAATATATGGCTGTTATTGCCTATAACCATATACACTAGTTGATAATATATATTGGGACAAGCATATAACCCCCACTATAATGTATGCTATGTGCAGTACTGTAAGTGGCGTTATTAGCCACTTATAGGGTCTAACTCTACAAGTGGTTGTGTAGTTAATGTAACAAACAAAGGGTATATCACCTCTATAATGTTATTATATAGTTGACCATATACTTTACAGCCATATATTAGCTGACAAATACATATATAGGTGTGATTACCCTAAACCAAGAAGGATTATATGTAGTGCAATGTACAGTACTGCACACAGTACTATGATGTATAATATAGGGGCACATAGACCCCCCTGTTATGGCCAGTACCTCTGTATAAATATACACTATAATAGCTGTATATGGGTATTGCATAGTGTTATTTGTATATATAACAAAGCATCATAGGTACATTATGTTATAATATAGTACTATGTTATAGTATATGTTATGGGCATACTCAATGCCTTAATACTTGTAGTATATGTTATAACAAACATATACTATAAGTATACAAGGGCAATGTGAATATTAGCTCGTTAGGTCCCATATAATGTACATGTTGTACATTATAGTTATCACATATATATCCTATAATGTACAACTTATCCTTACCATTTATACCAGATTAGTACTATAATACAAAGGTGAACTCATACATTGTAGTTCATAAGTGAGGACCGTATGTTACTGGATTATAACATGCATGTTATGCCTAGAAGTAGCTCATTGTGCACTAACATGGGTATATATTAAGGTTGTAATTACCTTACCATGCTGTGTACTATTATTATATTACCCTGTGTACATATGTTTTGGTAATAGTAATAACATATTATATACATATAATCTTATGCTTGTTCATACCATATCGTAGGGGTTTAGCAAATACATATAATGGCATATATTTACAGGCATAGGTCTTAGGCATATACCCTTTGTATGGTGAAGTCCTTATCGTATTATAGTCATTGCTACTATTTATATATTATAATGTAGTACATCAATACTATATACGTGTATCACATGTATATTACATTAGTATGTATATATTGAAATATGTTACCTTTATTATGCATGTATAATATATGTAACATGTAAATGTACATATATACATATATGTATGCACTTGTTATATTATATACATATATACATGATATATGTGTACTATATATATATATATATATAAATATATATATATATATATATATATATATATATATATATATATATATATATATATATATATATATATATATGTATGTAGATATATATATATGTATGTATATATATATATATAAATGTGTGTGTATGTATATTATTGTAGAAATATGTATGTACATTTGTATGTACACATTATATAATACATATGTTATATAATGTATTTTTTTAAATATTCTCTTACCATGTGTTGTATACATGTACATAATACTATACATGTTATAATGTGTATTACTATACATGTAATATATTATATGTATATAATATAATAATTAGTCTGGAAAAATAAACATTGCAAAGGGTGAAAGGTATAGTTTGTGATGTATCCCCAATGAGGTTCACAGATTATGATTAGAGGGTAGTGTAAGCATATACTGTGTCTGTATCCTTGGAGAACCTATCAGTGTAAAGATCATATGAACTATATACATATTATAAGATACTGCTTATTGTCAGTATCTTTGTTAATAATATGATAGAGTACATGTATAGTACGTTTTGTAGTCCATCAGTTACAATACTAAGTATATATATGTAACTGGTTAGTTATTTTCGGCACATACGTTCATGAACATTATTGGTGCATATTGTATGGTAGGACCTAAATATAACCATATTATGTTACTGTATAGGGGTTATATATATATATATATATATATATATACATATATATATATATATATATATATATATACCAGACCTATCACTGTTATTTTGAGTAATGTTGTAAAAGGCCAGAAATTGATGCAAGAAGTTGAGCCTCTCATGAGATGAGGCAAGGCGTTAATTGGAGCGTATGCTTCACGGATAAATTTGTGAATTATATAATATTTATACAACTACAATACTAAGCATATCAATAAAGAACAACACACAACAAATGCAAACCCTTAAATACCACCAATGCTTGGCGAGGTGTACAGGAAATGGGGCGACACATACAGGAAAGATAGAGCTAGATTAAAGAAGAAGGAAATACACCCAAGATATGAAGATCGGTACTAATTTGCAAACCACACAAGTTCAGATACCATTTTGCAACAAAGCCATAAGGCAAGGGCTGTTTGGCGGAAAACCCATTTTCTTTTCGTTGTAAAATTTCTTCACCGTTTGCACTCAGCAACATACGCCGACAGACGGCATCTCTGGCCACCAGAGAGCTGAGGGAGCGAGAGGGTGGCCATGGTCAGCACCAGCCATGGAGAGAAAGAGACTCAAAGAGGAACATATCAAACATGGAGAGAAAGAGATTCAAAGAAACTTACAGTTGCAAAGGATTTGCAAAGGATTTCTGACGTTGGGCGATGGCTCCAAACTTCCACCAGCCACAGTTCCAGCCTCCAACCTCTTGCAATTTCACAGTGTGCAGCAACGGTGGTTGAATTTCACATGTTATTTGGATTGAAAATAGGGGATTTAGGGATACAAACGTGGTTAATTAGAGGCTATGTGTGAAGTTTGACTATTTTTATTTAATTTTAATTTTTTTAATTAAAAAAGCTAAACTGTCCATGAGGCGTACGCTTCTACCAAATGAGGCTCTACCAAATGAGGCTCACAGGGACGCGTGCGCCTCAACCCTAAGGTTTCATAATTAAAATATATGTAACATATAGTATATTAGTAGCAGTGTCATTAATGTATAGGGGCACTACTGGACCATTATAAATGTTCATATGCACTATACATGTAGTGCATAATAACTATTATATGTACGTATATAATAACAGTATTATATGTACGTCTAATATAACAGTATATCGTACAATAATAGTTACCCTATTTAACTATACCTTACCATATGACCTTGCCCATTAAAAGAGGTTACCTATAACCCTTTGTATGGCATGAGTGTTCATATTACTAGTAGTGCCCTTAGCACAAACAATATAGGTTACTACAATGGGCTTTTATGCAATATCATCAGCCATTGTTACCTGTATATCATGAGCTTATGGGAAAGTTGTACTATGGTACCATAAAGATTAACATGGTCATTGTTTGTACCTATCATTTGGGTTACAATATGTAACAACAACCCATACTGTACATTAATGACCATATGATAATATATATATATATATATATATATATATATATATATACAGCTGTATAGGTACCCTAATTGTATGTAATAGTATATAGTGCATATATACATATATGTGTATATGGATTATGTACAGCCATATAATAGTGCTTGTCTCTATTGGCATCAACCCAATAGAGATAGGCACCATAGACTATAACAGATTACACTAGTTATACATGATATATTACATAGTGCAGGCTATATACGTTATTATGATAAGCCCATAATACAGTTAATGTTATACACCATATATATGGTAACAATAGTGGTATACCATACATATGAGATCATGCATAAGTTTGAAGATCAATTCTTATTCACTCACACATGTTTCTAGCTTTGCAAAGGACAGGTATTAAGTAATACTTTTTTTTTCTAGTAAGATCTTCCAGGAGCGAAAGGTCAAGAAGGTCTCCAAATGATGAGACTTCTATCTTGGTTTATAACATACACTCCCCAAGTAATCCCTTATCTTTTGGAGTTGTAACTGTGAATTTGTGCTGCCAATTTTTCTGAAGTATGTGCAAGTTATTCCCATATATGCGTCATCTGCACACACTTTAAGAATGATGGTCTTAGATATTTACCATTTCGTTTAATGCAAATGTCACCATGCTTCTTCTTTAGTTGGGGTTATATATTTTTCTATTACGTAAGAGCCTTTTCATTGTTTACAGTCTCCTTGTTACTCTTGGGTATTAGGGTTAATGTCTCTTGACTCTTTTGATTTATCTTCCATCATTGTCAATGCTTACCTGATTGCACTAGTAGCTGTTTGCTATTAAGCTTTATGCACTTGCTGAACTCCTAGACCATCATGCTATCAGCACAATTGTTGGGCTCAAAAGGTGATTGTTCCAATTCATGCCCCTTTACCTTGTCTTCTTTTATATCCTCTGCTTAGTTCTAAACGTAATAATATGGTCTGCAACCTAAGGTTCCGTTTTTCTTTTTCCAGTTCAAAATTTCAGCAAGTTATTTTTTGACATGTGATCTAACTGATTTAGTATTAAATAATAAGTGCTTTTTCTGTCAGTGTCTATCTCCATAGAAAACACTTGTAGTAACTACAATGTTGTATTTCTTGTTTCTTAATGTCTACCCATGTTGCATTTGGTGTCCAGTCAAGCGATGGCTGAACAATAGTAAAATGTCGACAAGTTATTGTTTATTGACAATGTCATATTACTTATTTACTACTCCTAAAAGGATTGCTTTCTGTGCCAATTTAGTTCTTCAATAGATAATACTGGCAGTGACTACAGTGTTCTATTTCTTATTTCTCAATGTCTACTTTTATTTTATGGATATCTAGTCAGCTGATGGCAAAACAACAAAAAGACATATTAACAGCTTGCGCATGGCCGAGTTAGGTTCACTTTGTTAGGAGACACGTATATTAGTTTGTGAATATTGTTTGTCTTTTATTTTTGAGATTTTGGTTTGAATCCAATCCCATCCACGTATTACATGTATACACATTATGTAAGTACTCTTTCTTCATTAAGGCATTACTGTAATTGGTCAATTACTACGATGCTCTTTTTATATAAGTAATGAAACAGAGAACCATTGCTTTCATTTGAATATATTTTGGCATCTCTTTCCTCTTCTCTCATTTTCTTTTGTCAACATATTTGGAGCTCACATGGTACTAGGGCCATTTTGATCTCAGGATGGGGTGCTTTTCTAGAAGGTGTATCACAATGTCAACTTACGTTCACATTCTTTGTATATTGTTGTTTTGATTATTTTGTATACAATCTAGTCCTACATGTGTACACTTATGTAAATATCCATTCTTCATAAGGTTATTATGTTACTTGGCCAATTAGGGCAATCTTTTTTAATAAGAAATGAAGCTGATCACTTATTTCTCATTGAAGACGTGATATTCTAGCCCCTCCTTCCTCCTCTCTTTTTTCCTGGCTGCTAACATTTCTGGATATTTCTTAATACACTATGTCACATGAGTTGGGTTCATCCTACTTGTGGAAGAAAAAGAAATAGATGTCACCATAGTTGTTTATTCTTTTGGAATAATTTGGGAGCATCATATTAATAGATGTTGTGATTTCAGGTCTAACGTAAAAGGAGTTAAGTCACTTTTGAGGATGAAGTTGTCAGTTCTATGACTACTCCAACTTATTCTATTCATTAATGCAAAATTTTCCAGAGAAGCAAAATGTAATACTAATGAACTCCAATGGTATTTTGATTACAATGAAAATGTGATGTGTGCATGTGTTTTTATACCCATGGAAAAGTAAAATGCGCCTACCATTTTTATCTTTGGGGCTCATAGTGTGCCCCTCTTAAACAAAAAGATTACAACAGTATGCACAATTTTCTTCTCTTTTGGTTTTGCTGTCAATTTCTTGCTTTTGTTCTTGTTTCATTTATCGCAGTTCGGTCGTTACTACTACAATCTAACCAAAGAAGCTATCGGACGAGCTCCAAATCATTAGTCTATAAAACATATCAGACAGATAGTCAGTGAAGACAACAAGATATAACTTGCAAAGGCTCAGCTAAAACTGAAATCTCACGGCAATTTCACTGATGAGAAAAACCACTTAAAATTTGGAATCCTACTCGTTTTAAAATGAACAACCCGATAGTGAAAGAAGTGAACTCCTGTTTAGCTGTGAATCCTATTTAGGCTTTAAATCTTAGCTCCAAATTAATTTGGAAAGTTGGTGTGTTTGTTTCCTGGAAGCAAGATGAGCACTTGGTTCCACTCTTGTTTTAGCCCAAGTAAAGTCTAGTTCGGGAAAAGATTCCTTGTATGCCCAGCTTTATGTGTAAAGTCGATTCATCATGAGCATGTTAAAACTGGAAGCACATGTTAAAATGCGTGGCTGGTGCCAATATATATATATATATATATATATATATATAGTGAAGCCGGATGCCCACCAAAATTCCCATTTTACTCGTTCACATTTTATATTGTCGTGCGTGTGTGTATATATATATATATATATATGTATGTATAGAGAGAGAGAGCCAACAAAATGGAAATATATAGCAAAATTTGGGGACAAGAAGTCCCCTAAGTACATAAGCAAACCGCAGAAACGAAATATAAGAAGAGAATATACAAGTTAGTATCACAATAAACGTAATAAGAGAGGTGGAGAGAGAGTGGACAGACGGAACAGCAGAGTCACCCAGCAGTAGACGAAGGACGGCGTCGTAGCCGAATAGCAAAGTGAACATCTCCCTGCACAAGGCGTGCCACATACTCCGACGATGGGGTGTCCCTGAATACCCTGTTGTTGCGCTCTTCCCAAATGCGCCACCAAGAAGAAATGAGCCACAACCTCCAAACACGACCCCAGGTAAAAGACAGGTGAGAAGAAGGACAAAAGAGGGAAAAAAGGCGAATGGATGGTGGGTTTGGGAGGTTGTTAACGAAAGAAGGCCATGCAGAGGTAAGGACACTATAGAAGAAAGGACAAGAGGTAACAAGGTGAACCCGAGACTCAATCGCGGCGAGACAGAGGGGACATTGGTTAGCTAAACTAATACCAAGACGCTGTAAGTGGTCAAAAGTATTGATGTGACCAGCAAGGAGAAGTCAGGCAAAAGCAACAGCACGAGAAGAGGGACCAGGAGACCAAAGAGACCGGGGTGGAAGCGATGCAACGGAAGAACCAAAGGAGGCCAGATAACAAGAAGAAAAAGTGAATTCACGGGAAGACGAGAGAGGCCAGGAAGGGGGGGCGAGCGGTGGGAGGTCAGCAAGGCGGAGGAAAAGAGGAAGGACAGAAAGCAGACCGCTCCAAAAGTGTGAAGGAGAGGTGTGAGAGATGGAAATATTCCAATAACTAGGGGAAGACATGTCATATTTGGAACAAATGAAAAGGGAGATGGGAGAAAACTCAGTTACCAGACGCCACCACCAAGAACATAAAGAGGACTCACACACCCGACTAAGGTTGGTAATCCCAGCACCCCCAAGAAGACGCGGAAGGGCAACCATATCCCAACGCGCAAGACAATCTAAAGGGCGATCACCATCCCAAATAAAATTACGAATGATCTTGTCAAACCTTCTCAGTACAACCGCTTAGCAAGGGTAATACGTCCTGGTAGGGAAAGCAGCTTTCCCTACCAACAATGGAGGCGATCCGACAGCTTCTTCTCCACACCATCCAAAAGGATGGCGTAGGAGGCGACAATGTAATCTGAAGACCCAAGTAGTCCATGGGCAGGCCAGCAACCTTACACCCAAAACAAGCTTCCGCAAGAAGCATCGTGGCCTGATCTGCGTGAATGAGAGAAAGGTGACACTTCGAGGAATTAATAGAAAGACCAGAGACGAGCTCAAAAACTCGAAGGATGAGCCAAGTTCTCACAATCTGTTGGCGAGAAGCAGTGCCAAACAAGAGAAAATCATCTGCATATTAGAGGGTGGAGAAGGCCTGCAAGTGAGGTAGTGAATGTGGAGTTATGAAACCAACGACAATCGCATGACGAAATAAGGCAGAAAAGCACTCGACAAGTAAGTTGAAAAACAAAGGTGATAGCGGACAACCCTGTCGGAGGCCGCGACGAAGACAAAAAAATTCGCCATACAACCCATTGAAGGAGACCGCAAGCTGGGCCCCAGTGACAAGCGAGAGGATCCACTGATGAAATGACGGACCAAAAGCAAGACGAGTGAGGAGGTCAGAAAGGAACTCCCAACTAACCGAATCAAAGGCCTTGGAAATGTCCAACTTAAGGATGAATGAGGGAAGACGCAAACAGTAAAGGGAATGAACAACCTCATTGGCAAGGACGACAGCGTCATGCAAACGCCGACCCTTGATGAATGCAACCTGAAAGGGGTTGATGATAGCTGGCATAAGTGGTGCAAGTCGCAAGGTATGTATACTTGTATACTTATAATATAGTGCATATATTACATGTGTACACAAAGTATTCACATATATGTATAAATGGAATACCTATATGTTTGTACGAAGAATATAGTACATATATATATGTATAATATGCTATGGATATGTACATTTGCATATTATATATATATATATATATATATATATATATATGTATAATATTATATATATATATATATAGAGAGAGAGATATATATATATATATTGAAAACAACAGGTTATATCTGTACTAGGATGGTTCTTTTTTTTTTTTGAAAAATTTTATGTCGTTAAAAACTACTGCTAAAGGTGCATTTGCGGGGACACTTGCTTGGCCACACTTTTTAGCGATAGAGTAGATTTTTTACAATAGTAAAATTCTAAAGACAAGAATTGATGATCGTGAAAGAGAATGTACATGGCTGTCTGTCTTTTTGTTTTATTATTTTCCAGTTTAATCACATTCAGTGGATAAGTATCAATTACATCCTTCTGCAACTGACTATCATACTACCCAATTATGAATATCCTATGTTTAGTCAAATTTGTGGTGCATGGGTTACTTGTAAGTGTTACTTTTTGAGAGGCTCTCTACTGATAAAATGTGGTCTTGATTTTAAGTTACCAAGGTTGTATGGGAAGGAGAAATTGGGAAGATAATAAGGGCGCTATTGATGCTGCTATAATTGGTAAAGATATCAAAGATGAAAAGAATGGCGTTGAAAAGAGTACTAGAAATAGGTCTGCTATATTTGTTTTCTGAGTGTTATCATGTACATGTTCAAGTTCCATAGTCTCTGTCAACCTGCTTTCGCCAAAGTCTGTGGAAGGTGGAGTTGGCTTTAAGCTCTTTTAGCTATCTATCTACATGTCATCAATCTGTTTGAAGCTGGTTGTGGTTTCTCTCTCTCTCTCTCTCTATATATATATATATATATGTATATATATATATATATATATATATATAGTTGGAAATTTATTTAATTTTTTGGTTTGAATTATTTGTGCTATATATCTATATAGATACATGCACATTTATGTATGACATCTACCATGCATATATAATACATATATGTATATATATATATATATATATATAATATATTAAGACAGAAAACGTATATAACATACACACATGGCATGTATATGTACTATATAACAAATATGTAATGATACATATATATATATATATATATATATATATATATATATATATATATATATTACGTACATATAATAAATAATATATATGTAACATATACATATACACATGTACATATCTATATCGTACATAAATTATAACATGCATCTGTTACTATAAAACATATATATATATATATGTGTGCACGTACAGATGTACACATATAATATGTAATCACATATGTTATATTTATAGCATATACTATATATATGTTGTAAAATGTTTCACATACAACATATACTGCATATTGTATAATGTAGACATATGTATTATAATATGTACATATTATCATGTACAATGTAATATATAATGTACTACATTATATATGCATAACATATATAATGCAATATAGAGTGTTATTATGTAGATATAGTTACGTACCCATATATATATATATATATATATATATATATATATATATATATATATATATATATATAGTGTGTGTGTGTTTGTGTGTGTGTGTGTGTATGTGTGTGTGTGTGTATGTGTGTTGAATATGCATATCATATATATGTATATATACATACGTCTTATATATACATATGTATCGTGTATATGTACAACATGTTATACATGTGTTGTTAATGTACATACATGTATATGTACATATGTACAATATATACATTATGCAATACATATAATATATACTTACATTTCATACACATATACATATTGTTTACAATATATGTAACTGAACACATACGTATATATATACATGTTATGTATGTATGTACGCATATACATGTGTGCATAAATGTATTTATTATTTATATATATATATATAACATATATATATATATTTGTTAACATCTCATGACATAAAATATATATGTATTATATATAAGGATATAAAATAGACATCCCAGAATCTGATAGGTTGTCTCTCTCTCCAAGCACTTCATGTGCATGTAATGACATTGCCAGACCCCGGACTGCAAGAAGAAGTTTGAACATGTCAGGACCTGTACAAAAATATCATCCAAGATTAAAGAACTTCTGGTATCCTGTGGCTTTCTCAAATGACGTTAAAGATGACAATATGGTAAACAATGCTACTTGATGAACAAACTAATAAGTTCAGATTGATTTTCCTTCTGCAGCTGAACTCCTTCCTCATATCAGACTAGTTTAATTATTTCAAACACTTCAAGAACTGCAAGAACGTTAGACTTCGTAGATCATTTGACAATCAAAGGACCACGATTGTTGTGTTACTTTTCTGTCGTTGTGGTTTTCTGCTGTCTGCGAATATGAGCTGCAGTGCAGCAATGGACAAATGTTTCCTCTCATATGTTTCTTTAGCAATATCAGGACAGTCACAGTAGTAGATCTATGCAAATGCACCTGGAAAGCCCTGTGCATTCCAACATGGCTTGGTATAGATCTTTTAGTGCTGGATTGATTCGTAGAAGATTGATTCCGTTGTTCTTGATTAACATCTTCTGTAGCATTAGTTGCATCTGTCATTGGGTTCATTTTTTTGTCTCTCCTTCAGTTGATTTTTTTTTTGTTCCTGTTTTCTGATTGCTTTAGAACTTGTAAGACAAACTTTCTTCAAGGAACGTTTTGATACCCTTGTTTTTCCCTAATCTTTTGGTTCTCTAATTTTTTGGATATTGTATAAAAAGTATGCACTCCTATCTGTTTCTTTAATATACTGAATGTAGTACCATAGCATGCCCTGCTGGTAGCAGGTGTATGAGGGTCACTGCTTTATGGAAATTATACGTCAGGAACATCTGAAATTGCGTATGAGAAACTCTGCTTATTCCGCACCATATTCTTGGATTTTAGCTAACTGCAAGTGGATATGGTGGAGGTGAATAGAACTTGCAAATTTGCGAAAACTCTCAAATACAATAACAAATTCTACTTATACACACACACATACACACATATTTTAAGTATTTCTATCTTCATATGTACGTATACTTTTCCATATCCCTGTATCCACATTTACTAAAATTGCCATGCCTATGTCCCATTGTCGCATAAAACCCATTTTATAGTTCAAAAAATAGGTCAGCGAAAAAAACCATTTTTTTGAAACATATGCCAAATGAAAAAACTGCCAAAAAACATAAAACAACACATTTTTTTGGCATTTTTTATTTTTTTATACTCCATTTATTTTTGCATTTTCTTTTTAGGTTTTATTTTTTTTTTCAGAAACTTTACCAAGATTTTTCGATTTTGGCATATTATACCTGAGAAAAACCTACCTCGCCTTTTAAAGCCCGTGAATGATCATGACCAAACCTGTACCTGTGCTCATGTGATTCGGTCACAATGAGAGTTTGGCTTATCAAATAAGTATTGGGATGACCTATGCTGGCTTGCAGTTATTTCCAAGTAGTTATTGATGCTAGCTTGCCAAGTTATTCCCGATTCATCTGGTGATCCAAACTTCTATACAATGTTATAATGTATTTGGCTAGTCCTTACTCGCATAAGTCCTTGGGTGGGGATTTTCACTTGACATGGATTTGTGCTCCCAAAATTTTCTGAAATGACTTGTGGCTTCAAGTTGGCGATATTGTGGCACTTGGCCTTCTTAAATGGCTTGCCGAACATGATCAACATTCACAAATAAGCGTCCAAGTGTTGTTATTTGTGTATATATTCTTGTGGAATTGGTGAATTTCAGGTGGTCACTGAGTTTTGTTCCCTCAAAATGATGCAGGCATACAGGAGGAACTTAAAGATGGTTCAGTTTAGGTGTATAGTGTGCAAGTTTTCATCCCAAAAGATCCTGCAACACTTGTAAGTGCCGAATTTGTTCAAGCAGAAAAGTTTTTTTTTGTCAATCTTTGACGAATGAGAATTGTTTGTGGGACAACAGGTATGGCAGAATGGTTCCAGACTTATAAGTTTTGGTAGGTTTCAACAAGGAAACCCTTTCATGTTTCAATGCTCTTCACCTCCTTGCCCACATTGTTTGTTTTTGCATGTATGCCTTAGCATTGTCAAATTACATGATTCAAAATTTATCAAACTTAGTGATTTGATATAGAGATCATCTTGTAGGTATGTTGCAGTTTCAAAATTTTTTGTTAAGCGTAATGTTTATGTTAAGCCTCTTAACATTGCTTCAGTGGAGCCAAAGACTGCAGTTGTGATTAATATATATATATATATATATATATATATATATATATATATATATATATATATATATATATATATATATAATATTTTAAAATATAATATATATAACATATACAAACATGACATATATATGTACATATATGTACTATATAACAAATATGTAATATCAGACGTACACATATATATTATCATACAATATGTAATATATATGTACATACATATGTGGTATAATATTACATGTATAATATATGTATATTATATAATATATTAGTAGAATAGATGTTATTGGTATTATATATATACAATAACATGTATCATACATATCATACGTTTGACATATAATACATAATATAATATATTGTATATTATACATATACATTACTGTTCTAGTAATATATCCTTAATAGACATTATACATTATGCATTATAATACGTGTATAAAGTATGTTATACGTAATAACTTCTAATGTATATATAGTGTTATATGTTTATTATATTTTATACAATATAACATAAAATATGTATATAACATATATTATATATTGTACAATATAACATATAGTATATATATAATATGTTAATTTATTTATATCATTTATGCATTATATGTGTTGTAGCATTATAATATGTACATATACATTATAGTACATATTGTCGTAAATTATATATATATAAACAAATATTGTGTGTATGTATATATATATATATATATATATATATATATATATATATATATATATATATATATATATATATATATATATATATATATATATATATATATACATACATACATATATATATACATATATATACACACACACAGACACGCACGCACACATATTACATATTACAATATACATGCATCATGCATATATTTTATATAATAATAAAATTATAAAATATGTATACATATTATTATATGTATATGTACATATATATATATATATACATATATATATATATATATATATATACATTACATGTTACAACATATATATTACAATATATATGTATCGTACGTATATTTTATTTGATAATAATATTATTAAATAAGTGTACATATTATTATATGTATATGTACATTACTTATATATATAAATATAAATTTATTTAATGTGCCCATAAATCACAACTTTTATAATGTAATAATATATACAAGATTATGTATTATTATGTATATACTGCATGTATACTAGTTCAAAATATAGATATATATTGTAATTATATATAACAAATATATAATACATATATGTACCATATATATACATACATATAACATTATTTATTGTTTGTATGTGTATAACATATATATATTTTTGTTAACATCTCATTTCATATAATATATATGTATTAAATATAAGGATGTAAAATAGACATCCCAGAATGTGATAGGTTGTCACTCTCTCCAAGCACTTCATGTGCATGTAATGACATTGCCAGACCCCGGACTGCAAGAAGAAGTTTGAAATTGTCAAAACCTGTACAAAAATATCATCCAAGATTAAAGAACTTCTGGTATCCTGTGGCTTTCTCAGATGACGTTAAAGATGACAATATGGTAAACACTGCTACTTGATGAACAAGCTAATAAGTTCAGATTGATTTTCCTTCTGCAGCTGAAGTCCTTCCTCATATCAGACTAGTTTAATTATTTCAAACACTTCAAGAACTGCCAGAACATTAGACTTCGTAGATCATTTGACAATCAAAGGACCACAATTGTTGTGTTACTTTTCTGTCGTTGTGGTTTCTGCTGTCTGCGAATATGAGCTGCAGTGCAGCAATGGACAAATGTTTCCTCTCATATGTTTCTTTTGCAATATCAGGACAGTCACAGTAGTAGATCTATGCAAATGCACCTGGAAAGCCCTGTGCATTCCAACATGTCTTGGCATAGATCTTTTAGTGCAGGATTTTAATATCCTTGCCATAAGAGTAATCAAATTCAGAACGACAACATATGTTGTTTATTTTGATTCAAATTCTGATATGTTTCTAAATGAAACATGGTCTTTTATTTCATATGCAGTGATTTTGTAATACGGTTTAATTAGTGACAAATATTACTTTGTTTGCTTCTCATGGCATTTTAAGGTTATATTTTTCTAAAATGGACATTTTCGTCCTCGCAGTAGCTAGTTATATGTTTGGAGATTTCATATGTGGTGGAACATATAACTGGGTGAGGTTAGCATCATTTTGTATTACTTGTTATTTCATCTTTTATTACATGTAGAATATTTATTTACATGAAATTTTGTAGGATATTCTTAGTGAAGCTTATTTGCTTGGTTGATAACAATCCTCATGCCTCTGTTAGGTTGATAACAATTTGCATGGGGTGGGGCACATCCATTTATCGAAGGTGAAATTCCGAAATAAAATGCCAGAGGAATTGTTAGGCCCTCCTCATGGAAGAGGTAATGTGGAAGCAAAGGGCTTGTAAGCGATGGCTTGGGAGGGTGATAAAAACACATCCTTCTTTTATGTGATGGCTAAATCTAGGCAAACTAAATGCAAGATCAGAAGCCTAAAATGTGATGAAGTAGAATATGTTCAAAGTTGACAGATTCTTGAAGTGTGCATGGATTACTTTAAAAAGGTCCTAGCTACGGATGAAGTGCAAGGGAATTTGTTTGAGGGTCTTGATAACACAGGTATGGTCACAGATGCTGATAATATACAACTTTTACAGTCTATCTCATAAGAAAAGGTGACAGCAGCATTGTGGAGTTTAGATGAGGAGTGTCAACCCCACCTGTTAGGAACACCCACCTTAGACGTGACTCATCTTTGCTTGAGCGCAAAACTGTGCGGCTTCAGACATTTGCAAGCTTTCAAAAGCCTTTGGAGGGGGCTGCAAACTCTCCTGCAATTCCGAAAGATCGAGCTGCAGGAAAAGTTGCTGCACTGGCTGCAGCTCGTGACCTTGAGAGGAATGCCAAGATTGGTACTGGAAGAGGTCCTTTGCAGGGATCGAGTGGACCAAGGTAGTGAAGGTGCACTAGAAGATGAGCATAGGGTTAGGCATCAGGCCCTCCTCATGGAAGAGGTACTGTGGAAGCAAAGGGCTCGTATATGATGGCTTGCAGAGGGTGATAAAAACACATCCTTCTTTCATGCGATGGCTAAATCTAGGCAAACTAAATGCAAGATCAGAAGCCTAGAATGTGATGAAATAGAATATGTTCAAAGTTGGCAGATTCTTGAAGTGTGCAAGGATTGCTTTAAAAAAGTCCTAGCTACGGATGAAGCGCAAGGGAATTTGTTCGAGGGTCTTGATAAAACTGCTACGGTCACAGATGCTGATAATATACAAACTTTTACAGCCCATCTCGGAAGAGGAGGTGACAGCAGCGGTGTGGAGTTTAGATGAGGAGTGTCAATGAAACTATGATTTGCCTCATTCTTAAAAAAGGATAACTCTAAGAAAATTGAAGATTTTAGACCTATTTCCTTATGCAACACTACGTATAAGATCATTGCGAAGGTTATTGTTAACCGAATGTGGGGCATCCTCAGCTTTATTATCGATGTTAGTCAAGCTGCCTTTTCGAAAGGGAGACACATCCATGGCAACATTATATGGGTGAACGAGACCATAAACTCTAAGGAGTTTTGTGACAAAGGAGACTATTGTCTTGTGCTTGATTTGATGAAAGCATATGATAGAGTCTTCTAGGCTTTTTTAGCCAATAGTGTGCAGTTTTTGAGATTTCATCCCAAATGGATTGCTAGAGTCATGAAGTGTGCTACCTCTGTGTCTTATGGAGTACTGGTGATGGCAGGATGGGAGAGAAATTTGATGGGAGGCACGGACTATGACAAGGTGACCCTTTGTCCCCCTATCTTTTCCTTATTGTTATGGAAATTTTCAATAGACGACTCATCAAGGAACGATTCGCAAAAACATCCTTGTTCCTAAAATCTGACGTGTGAGGACTAATGGATGCGCTATGTTGTTCGCCGACGATGTGGTTATGGCAGTCAAGAGCGCTAAGAAAACTATGACTACCATCAAAGTTGTTTTGCAGGATTTTGATTGCCTTGTTGGCACAAAGGTGAATATGCAAAAGTCTATGATTTTTGCTAGGACTATGGTTGATTGCCACATGGGAGAAATGCAAAGCATATTGCCATGGTCTAGTGGAAGCCTCCCTTTGGAGTACCTCGGTTTACCTCTTTTCTTGGCTAATCTCACAGAAGATCCGTGCTTGCCACTCCTCACTAAGGTGGAGAAGAGGTTGACTGGATGGAAGGCATGGATTTTGTCCTACGCGGGCCGGCTATGCCTCATCTGTTATGTGTTAATGACCTTGACTTACTATTGGATGATGGCTTTTAGATTGCTAAAGGTCATCTTAAAGGGAATCGAACAAGTTTGTATCAAATTCTTATGGAATGAGGAAGAAGGGTCTAGACACATGCATCTAGTCAAATGGGAGCAACTGTGTTTGCCTCTACAAGGAGGAGGAGTTGGTATAAGAAGGCTGGAGGATGTCAACAGAGCTATGCCAGCCAGCAAGATGTTGTCGGATGCTGACCTGCAAGGACCCCTGGGCCAACATTTTTAAGAAGAAATATTTGAGCTCCCACGGTCTATGGACACTTGAGAGATCCCCTAATCCAAACTGAAGGCTAGAAAGGACTGCAATGGGGTTGTAGCTGGCTACAAAACAAAGTTGAGTGGAAAGTTGGGAATAGAGAACAAGTCAGATTTTGGAAGGATCGTTGGTTGGGGCAAGTTCTTATCAACAATATGAACAAGTCAAAACAATTCTGTATGTAGCTGCTATTCTTTACACTTATCACTAGGTTTTCTTTCTGTTTAGTATTTATAAGGCCCTTGCATCACTCTATAATGAGCATCAAGTGATGAAAAGTAATTCACTTGAGAGGAGTTTTGGAAGTTGGATTTTATGGAAAGTTCTTCTCGAATGAGAAGATGCTTAAGAATAAATTATCATGGATCTAAGCACATTGGTGCGGCTGCAAATTTTGAACATATTTCAATAAGACCTGATCAGGAGCAGCCTATCGATCACAGAAATGACGCAGAATTCTCACTGTCTGGTGTTCTTCCTTCCAACGCTTTGATTCTTGTGTCTGAGGCTTTGTTACTTGAAGGTGGCAATGAAGATGATGATCGGGACAAAGCTGATGACATCCAAGATAGGAAAAGCGGAGGGGAAGAAGTGAAGGGTCATCACGAGCAGCCTATTGTGGTTGCTGAGGTGCCTATTCAGATTCCTGTGGACCATGGTGTTGCCGAAGTCTCTGAAGCACATCAAAGACATAGCACTTCTTCCACTGTTGGGCACATGCTGAGTGAATCAGATGAAAGAATTGTTGTCGAATTTTCTTCACCAATGGTGCGTCCTTTACAAGTCATACGCGGAACCTTTCAGGTGAGCGGTTGCTTTAATTCATCTTGATAAAAATTTTGGTGGAGTATTTTCCCTTGGTCACACAAGCATATTGACAGTAATATATTAGTATGCATCTGAATATCATTCTCTCTATGTTGTTTTCCTGCCACAAAAATTTAGGGAAAAATATTGCTGGTAATGCATTTTTGAATAATTTTTTCTAGGTAACTACAAAGAGAATAAACTTCATAGTTGATAAATTAGTTGATGAAGTTTCTTCAAACATTGGAGTAAGTGCTAAAACGGATTGGACTTGGCCTACGTCCTCTCTTCATCAAGTTTTTTGGTAGAAGGTTGGAAGCATTCATTTCATTCTGGTTGTATACTTAACTTTTCAATGTCAATTTGGCTTCACAGCATTATGTTGTCTTTATAGGAAGAGAATGCATGATCTATTTAGGTCTCTGACAGAGGATCATCAATCTATTCAAATCTCACTCTTGATGAACTTTTAAATTTAGGTCACCTAAAGGATACTTTCTTTTCGTTTCAGTTTGGCTCCGTTTGCACTAACTCAGTTAAGGCAAATTATGGATGAAAATCACTATTTAGTTGCACATGCTTTGTTCACATACTTGGACCCACACGTGATAAATTGGGTGCCCAAGCCATTAAGTGTATCTTTATAGGCTACTCCAGAAACCATAAAGGCTACAAATGCTTTGATCCCTTGAATAAAAAGGAGTATATCAGTGTGGATGTCACATTCTTCGAGCCTCAGCCTTATTATAGCTTCTCTCCCATTCTTACTGAGATGCCACAATCACCAGACCCACTACCTTTTCCTCCTATTCCTTTGGAGTTCTCGTTTGAATCTCCTTCTAATGACTCTCCGGCTGTAGTGTCCAAGTTTCGTGATCCTCCGCTGGTCTACATACGTTGACAGGACCTTTCTCATGATCCTTCACCAAACACTTCTCAGGAGGTAAGTTCATCTAAATTGAGTATCCCTAGTCCATCCGATCCCTGTGAAGACTTACCCATCGCTCTTTGCAAAGGCATGCGACAATGTACTTTGCATCCTATATATCATTTTGTGTCTACTGACGGTGTTGGCAAAAGTATGCAACAGTTTATTCAATCTCTAGCTGCTCATACAGTTCCTACATGTCACCAGCAGGCTTTATTAGATACCTAATGGAGACAGGCTATGCACGATGAGATGGATGCTTTAGTTCAGTGAGGCACCTGGGAACTTGTTGATCCTCCTTCTCATTGTGACATTATTGGTTTTAAGTGGGTATTCACAGTGAAATATAATTCTGATGGTTCTATGGAACGATACAAAGATCGGTTGGTTGCTAAGGGCTACACGCAGACCTATGGTGTGGATTTATTTGAGACCTTCTCTCTGGTTGCTTGGTTGGGAACCATTCGTCTTATCATTTCTGTGGTTGTACACCATGACTGGCACATGTATCAGCTTGATGTCAAAAATATCTTTTTGTATGGTGATCTCGATGAGACTGTCTATATGCAACAACCATCAGGGTTTGAATGACAGGGGGAGTGTGGCAAAGTGTGCAAGCTGAAAAAAGCTATTTATGGACTCAAGTAGAGTCCTCGTGCGTGGTTTCACAAGTTTTCTGAGGAAGTCTCAAAGTGTAGCTTTGCAAGATCTCCTCTTGATCATTCTCTGTTTATCAAGAAGGCTTCTAGGGGTATAACTATTCTAGTGGTTTATGTTGATGATATTATCCTAACAGGTGACTCTGATCAAGAAATTTCTGATGCAAAGTTGTTTCTTCAAAAACACTTTGTGACGAAAGATCTTGGTTCATTACGATATTTCTTGGGAATAGAAGTTGCTCACGATAGGGATGGTGTGGTTCTCTCTCAACGGAAGTATGTTCTTGATTATTGTAGGACACAAGGATGCTAGGAGCTAAACCAGCTAATTTACCTATGAATCCACATATACACCTTCATGATGACCAAATAGAATTAGTGGATTCTCGACCTTACAGGTCTCTTATTGGAAAACTACTCTATGTTACTGTGACAAGACCAGACATTAGCTTTGCAGTGAGAAAGCTAAGTCAATTTATGGAAAAACCCAGGAAAATTCATTGGGATGCTGCCTTGATGGTGGTTAAATATCTGAAATCGTCTCCTGGCAAAGGCCTTTTGTTCACAAAAGGCAAGACCTGGAAGTGGAAGCCTATAGTGATGCTGATTATGCTGTCTCAGTCGAAGACAGGAAGTATACCACAAGATTTTGTGTATTTGTGGGAGGCAACCTCATATTATGGAGAAACAAAAAACAAGGTATGGTGTCAAGATCTAGTACAGAATCCGAATACAGAGCTATGGCTTAAACTGCAGCAGAAATGACTTGGGCTAGATCCATGCTATCTAGCCTAAGTGTGTTGATTCCATTTCTTATGAAGATGTATTGTGACAATCGAGCAGCCACATACATTGCAAACATTCCAGTTTTCCACAAGAGAACCAAACATATTGAAGTTGACTGCCATTACATTCGGGATCTCCTTCAAGCAGGAACCATTGCCACTATTCATGTTCCTTCAGAAGATCAAGCTGCGGATGTCTTCACCAAAGCTCTCCTTATTGGTGATTTCTCTAAATGTTGTGGTAAGCTGAGCATGTCTAATATGTATGCTCCAGCTTGAGGGAGAGTGTTGAAATTATAGGAGTTTATGTTTCTAGGTGGTTCTTTGTAATATTAAAGAGTTATAAGATCTCTTTAATATTTTATTTATTTTAGATTTATGTACTCTATAAATCTCCTTTCTACCCTAATCTCTTTATAATAGATGTTGCTGAAAACAAGATCAGGGAGAGAGGAGAAGAGGTGGAGAGCAAGAGAGAGAGAGAGAGAAAAAAAGTTCTATTTGTTTTTCAATAGACTGACCTATTCTCACGTTAAATGAGAATTAGCGTACTCTTGTGTGGATTAGTCCACTACTCTGTGGATTATTTGTAAAGAGTTGTTCCTGAAACTCTTAAATATTCAAAAAACCACCTAACACAAATATTATTCAACACTCCCCCTCAAGCTAGAGCATAGATGTTAATCATGCTCAGCTTGTCACAACATCTAGAAAACTCTGCAATAGGCAAGGCTTTAGTGAAAATATCAGCAGCTTGATCTTCAAAAGCTACATGTATAGTGAAGATGATTCCCTCTTGAACCATATCACGAATGTAATGGCAATCTACTTCAATGTGCTTTGTCCCCTCATGAAATACAGGATTATTGGCAATATAGGTGGTAGCCCTGTTATTAAGCCTGGGCACCGGACCGGGCCGCCACCGGGTAGCTAACGGGTCGGGCTCGGGTCCGCCGCTGTGCTCGTCGGCGGCCCGAGAACCCGATATTCTTAATTTTTTTTTTCAAAAAAAAAAAAGAACTTAGGGTCAATGGGTCATTAACGTAGGGTTTCACTTTCATTACGTTTATCTTCCTTGACCCCTGTTCGGCTGTTCCGCACCGCCATCGAGAGTCCGAGACTCAACACTGAACAGTGAAAAGTGAAGACTACCTCCTCCGGTCGTCGCCGTCGCCCATCGGCTGCCTCCTCCGGTGACCAGTCCTCTCAATCGCCGTCGTTGTCGCCCATCGGCTGCCTCCTCCGGTCGTCGCCATCGTCGTCGCCCATCGGCTGCCTCCTCCGGTCTTCCCAGTCGGCTGTCACCGTCGCCATCCCCGTCGCCCATCGGCTGCCCCTCCGGTCATCCCAGTCGATTGTCGTCATCACCCATCGGCTGTCTCCCACTCCCAGTCCCCGCCCATCAGGTGCGCTATCTCTCCCCTTTCTCCCTGTCTGTCTCATTCCCCTGTTTTGCATCCTTTTTTTTCTTCCCTATTAGAACTGTTTGAGCATACTGTGATTGTTGGTTTGTGATGCTGAATTTTTTTGGATAAATCATATGTTTTCCTCACTTTGAGCATACTGTGACTGTTGGTTTGTGAAGCTGATTTTTTTAGATAAATCATCTGTTTTCCTCACTTTGAGCATACTGTGATTGTTGGTTTGTGATGCTGAATTTTTTTAGATAAATCATCTGTTTTCCTCACTTTGAGCATACTGTGATTGTTGGTTTGTGATGCTAAATTTTTTTAGATAAATCATTTGTTTTCCTCACTTTTCAATTTTCATGCCTGCGACTACTGAGAAGCTCTTGGAAGTTGTGTTGTTGAATGTCATCACAGGGAAGTTGTGTTATTGAATGTCATCAGACTCATCACAGTGTATCCAGGTTTATAAAAGAATCACCTCAAAAATCATAATTCTCATTCTACTATTCACATTAATCAAAACAAGGGCAGGGGAAAGGCTGACTGTTCGTCTCCCCTTGAATTACAGTCACCCCTTGAGTGAGGAGGATCTGGCGATCTGCTACATAGTGCAATTGCACTTGGACTCAAGCTTCATAGGTTTCATTCTATCAACTTGCTTTGGTACCGTAACATGATGGATTTTGGTCTCATAGAACTTCACTTCGACTTCAGCCTTGTTGGATTCACCATCATTTGCTTGTGATGTTGTTTCACTTTAGGCTTTCGTGACCTTGTCACCCTCTTTCCAGATAGAACACTTGGATGCTTGGCATCATTTCCTAGATCTGCCCAAAATGGTAAAAGTGGGTCGAGCTTCCTCCCTTTCAATAGCGATGGCTGCTGCATTATATGCCAGATTATGAACGATCTCAGCCTGCAGAAGAGAATAGTATCTGTGGCTTCCTCCAATGTTATGCTTCTTGACAGAAAACCATTTGGATCCTCAAACTTTGATGTCTCTTGCTCTGTCAACAACAGTAAACCATGAGAATCAACCCAAGGGATCCCAAATCAGTCCAGTTTGATGCAGGACAGAAACTCATAAAGATTCAAAAAGAATGAGAAGCTGATGGTTGAATGAACAAGCTTCCATAGAAAACGTAGTCCAGTAGTCCTTCATGCATGATACAATTTGAATTAATGTTTTACCTCTACAATGGAATACCACGTATAAAGTGACCTTAGAAATTTAATATTTAAGTGTTACTCTGCTCCCCAACCAGGAACTTCTAGCTCCTCCCGTGGTAAGTTTGTCTTTAACTTCTAGCTTATGTATTGTCCATGTATCATTTCTTAATACTGAGAAAAATTACCATCCAATTTGGCTTTATTATGTTATTATGTCTTCATGAATTTTAATTTTGATGACATTGTAGGTCTTTGAGTGTGCCAAAGCCAAGAGAGGAAACATTATCAAGGCACTCAATTCTTGGGCCAGGTTGATTTAACTCCTAATCCTATTGACTTGCCAAGGTTAGACTCTTGACATTTATATATTGATATGGTTAATGGTACCACGTCTGTTTTAGTTGAAATGCTTCTCTTTAATAAGTTCATTCCTATTGTTTAACTTCTAATTTTGTCTTAGTTATTGTTTATCAACAGTTTCAATAAGTTCATTCCTATGATATTGTGTATCTTAATGGTCCTTTTTATTGTTTTGGTTATTTACATGTGTCATTTCAACTTATGTCAGTTATGTCGCCTGGTTCTTCTGATAAAGAATATTATCCAACTTCTAATATGGAATCAGTTGAATCATCTACCGAGAGAGAAGCTGTCTCCAAGAGAAAAAGGACTTCAAAAGTATGGATTGATTTTATGTTAGTTACATATAAAAGAGAAGAGTTTGCCAAATGCAAACATTGTGGAGAACGACTGAAAGCAAGCAGTGCTCATGGAACTAGCCATTTAAGTCGACATATAAAATCCTGTTTAAATAGGCAAATCAATGAAGGAAAACAGAGAACTTTATCACTTGCAGTTAGTGACTCTGGTGCAACTTCTGTATGTATACAAAAATTTGACATGGAGTCTATAAGAAAGTTGATGTCAAAGTATGTAATAGCACATGAGCTTAGAGTATAAATATCATAACAAACTTCTTCAAGCTTGCAATCCTAAGTTTGTTCCATTTTCTAGAAGAACTTTGAAAAGAGAAATTATGTCAATGTACAAGACTGAGAAAGCCCAACTTGAAGGATTTATAAATGATTCTACGCAGCGAGTTTCATTGACATTTGATATGTGGACTTCACAGCAGACATTGGGTTATCTATGCGTAACAGGACAATACGTTGATAGATATTGGAAGTTGCATGCTCATATGTTCATTTTCGTACATGTACCTCCGCCACATAATGCAAATAGTTTGTGTGAAGCTTTATTAGAAATGGAAGATTCAGTCAAAGTTATTTTCTATTACTGTTGACAATTGTTCGACAAATGATAGTGCAATGACTACACTGAAAAGGAACTTAGGAAGAAGAAATCTTGTTCCAATGCAGGGGCAACATTTGCATATTCGTTGTGGTGCGCATATTCTAAATCTTATGGTTCAAGATGGTATGCAGGATCTACATGATACAATTTCAAAAATCCGTGAAAGTGTTAAATATGTAAAGGGATCACCAAAGTGGTTACATTCCTTTAAGGATTGTATAAGAACAGTGGGCTTGATTGGTACAAAGAAATTAACTTATGATGTTCCAACTCGATGGAACTCTACATATGTCATGTTGAGAGATGCATTGTTCTACAAAGATGCATTTCAACATTTAGCTTCTGTAGATCCCAATTATATAAATTTACCTTCTGATGATGAATGGTCTTATGCAAGTACTTTGTGCCAGTTCTTGAAGTTATTCTATAATGTTACAAATATCTTCTCTGCCACTAGAAACGTAACAGCTAATGTGGTTTTTGAAGAAATACAGAAGGTACGCAACCATTTGCATAAACATCAGTTGGCAGACAATGATTATATAAGGACATTAGCATACAAAATGCAAGAAAAGTTTGACAAATATTGGAAAAATGACTACAATGTTCTCTTGGGAATTGCATTTGTCTTAGATCCTAGATCCAAACTGGGATATTTGAAGTATGTGCTTGAGAGTCTAAATGAAATTGATGCAATGGTACAATATGAAAAAATAGAGAGCAGTCTTTATAAATTGTATACTGAGTACAAAAACGTGTACGGTGCAGACAATGAAGAAAATGAAAATGCAAACAACTTCATTGTTGATTTTGAAGAAGAGAGGGCTTCAACTTTTTCAAGAGATGCCTTCTTCACATATTACATGAGTTCTTCATCTCCTCAAGTACCTCGCACAGATCTGGAAGCATATTTAACTGATCCAATAGAACGAACTCGGCCTAATGAAGACTTCAGTATATTATCTTGGTGGAAGGCAAATGAAAGTAAATATAGAGTTTTATCTAAAATGGCTCGAGATATCTTGGCAGTCCCTATATCCACAGTTGCATCTGAGTCTGCATTCAGTACAGCTGGAAGAATCATTAATGATTATCGATGTTCAACCACTCTTGAAACTATTGAAGCACTAGTTTACACACAGAGTTGGATTCGTGATGAAGATATCTCATGTGAAACGTAAGATGTTCATTGTTTAATGTTAAATTTTAATCATTTTTTTTTGTTTTTCATGATATACTAACATTGTAGTTTGCTTGTGGTGATGTGTTTTTTGTAGTTTTGAAGATAAGGAAGAATCTTCTGGTGACGAATTAGCATGATTTATATTTCATTGTGGTAAAACATTTCCTTGACATTTTACAAAATCTTCTTGACACACATACACACACAGGCTAGTTTCCTATGCTATAAACATAGTGTTGCACCATATGAGATCAATCTTATTGTCTCTCTTTCTCTCTTTGCTTTCTCATGCAAATTCAATGGGTGTGGTTGTTACAGTGAAAACACATATGAAGGAAAAGGATGTCACATAACAAAGCTTGATCAGATTTTGCTCGATCGGAAGACAACGCAGATGTTGCTTTTGATTGCTCAGCCCTCCTAATATATATGTAGCATGCTATGTGGGTGGGATTTGTACTCTTTTCCTGTCTTGGTTGTTAAGGTGGTTTGGGATCTTGTAATTTCGAAAAGGAAGATATTATGTGCTGTTTGGATAGCTGGTATTACCACTAATATGGAGATTCAGTGATCAATCATGTACTTTGACACTATTGGAAAACAATCGCACATGCTTATGGATTTCTTTTATACTAAGGCTGTTTTGCTTTGTACTTGGATTCTAAACGTAGATGGTTCTTGATTTTGTATAGCTTTAAAATACTTCATGGGGCCATTTGTACTCCACGCCATGCACTTTGTTTGTTTGAACCGGCCGTGTGTGCAATTCCAAGCAAGTGGTGCTGTCTTGTTGTTGATCCTTTTTATCTTACAAAAAATTATTGGTTTATTTTCTGTTTTGCAAGTTGATTATAAAAGCAAACTGAGCCCAGCAACAGGTTTGAGAAACAGGCCTGGCCCGGCCCACCTAAAAGCCCGCCCGGCCCATTTAGAAACGGGCCAGGCCGCGGGCTGGTCCGATAAAGTTTTTGGGCTTCATTTTGACATTTTTATCGGCCCGGCCCGGCCCGGCCCGGCCCGATGCCCAGCCCTACCTGTTATCACAAAACATCTTCATAGGTATAGGAGTAGAAATACCTAGATCTAGACCAAGTCATTTCAGATGCGGTTTGAGCCATAGCTCGGTATTCAGACTCCGCACTAAACCTAGAAATAACATTCTGCTTCTTGCTTCTCCAAGATATGAGATTTCCTCCCACAAACACACAAAACCCTGTGGTAGACTTCCTGTCGTCAACTGAGTCTGCATAATCTGCATCGCTATAAGCTTCAACATTAAGAGCTGTACCTTTTCTAAAGAAAATGCCTTTGCCAGGTGAGGACTTCAAATACTTGACAATTAGCATAGCTGCATCCTAATGTGACTTTTTTGGTTTTTCCATGAATTGGCTTAATTTTCCCATAGCAAAGCTAATATCTGGTCGAGTTACTTTCACATAAAGAAGCTTACCAATCAACAATCTGTAGACTTGTGAAGCTATCTCTTCTGAGTCATCATCATATAGATGTACCCTAGGGTTCATAGGAAGAGTTGCAGGTTTAGCTCCTAGCATCCCTGTGTCCTATAAAAGATCAAGAACATACTTCCTTTGTGATAACACCAAACCTTCCTTACTACGAGCAACTTCAATGTCAAGAAAGAATCGCAGCTGGCCAAGATCTTTGGTAACAAAGTGCTTTTATAAAAATTTCTTTGTTTGAGCTACCTCCTGCTCACTATGATACCAGGGTGCGTGAAAAATGAAATCGCGATGCGGGTGCTCGTGCGGGTGCGGCCCTGGTGCGCACCCAAAATTGTCAACGGCGAGTCGTGTGCAGTCAGGCGCACCTGACTAAAAAAGTCAATTATTGACTCGCACCCGACTCGCGTCAAACGCAAGTAGGGTGCGGTCAAAAACGAGTATGTCCTTTTTTTAGGGTTTTTTTTTAATTGTAATGAAAAACTATCACGGGCAGACTTTTTTCGTTTTCCCCCTTAGCTAAGTGCTATATTGCTAACGCCTTCAGCCTTCAGTCTTCTCTGATCTCTCTCTCTGCTGCGATCCCTTCCACCAGCGTTAGCTTCCTCCCTGTCCGGCGACTGGTGTTGGCTGCGATCGTCTCTTCCGGCTGCATCAAATTAGTTCAGGTAGTTTGTTTTTTTCTAGCCGTATGTCTCCCTCCACTGTTTTCCCCCTTTCATCTTCTTCCTCAACCCTCTTTCAAATTTCAATGCCCTTGTTTTCTCTCCATTTATTGTTACAGCCATTGTCTTTCCTATCCTTGCCTAACAGAAAGATTTCCTTGTGCGTGGAACTTGACCCACTCGGTTGCCTACAGATTACTGTTCAGATAAAGTGCCTCTGACGATCGTTGATACCTCGTCTAGGTTGGTTGCCATATAATGTTCCATTGTCATGTACTTCATTGATAATCTTGTTGTCGATATGCTTATGTATCATTTCTTACATTCAGTTTCTGATTTGTTAAGACAATTACATTTTTGCTTCCCAACTATCACTATTGTATAAACCATTTACATGTCATCTACTGAGCTCCAACAGCTTGCATGCCTATCTGGTTTGCTGATTTAGTTTTGCCTTTAAAATGTGTTTCTGTATGATATTTAAGATTTTGCAAAGCAGCTTTACAAGACTCGTATTCTTGAGATATTTTAGGATCACACCAAGCTCAAATCAAGCAGCAGTGGTTATGCTTGGTGTTCAAATTATCTCTCCCCTAAACCATGACTGATCTACTTCACATGCCATCCCGTAAGTGAAATTTTCACCTTTTTTTCTGTAAGTTTTATTTGCTTATCCTCTTGCTCAAAAGAAAACTTGAGCAGGCCATTCTGAGTTTTAGGTCTTAGTACTGCAAGATCAGGAAGTAACATGGTAAGTCACCTTACATGTGGCAAAAGCAGGTGGTCCGTCCTGGTACCTTTCCAGTAGAAATTGTTTGAGAATCTTAGAAAGCTCATCCCGAGGAAGACTGAGACTAAAGGTTTCTTGTTTATGAACTGAGCCATAATATGGAAACTCTTGTTAACATGGACAGTTAAACTAAAACACAAGAAAAACACAATGTACTGAAGATACTAAAAAAGAGATGCCTAGACTTGCCTTATTTGATAAATGCTTTCACAGTTTTTGGTTTTTTTTATACAAAGGACATTGTAAACTCTTGTGTTACAATTCAGTTGAACTAGTAGCATTTTTTCTATATGTGTTCACCTTAATAGGTTGCAGTTCTTTCTTAAATGCCACATTACATTCTGTATCTTCTACTAGAGACGGTAACTATTGGTTTCTTTTCTTATTTTTTACAGTGCAAAAGCTGGTCAACACTATATAAAGTGATAAACCATAAAAGATGGCAAACAGAAGGAAAGAAAAAGAAGTTGTTTCAGATTCTCCTGCAATAGGTTCTTCATCTAGTGTGAATGTGGATGAAGGTGATGTTTCGAAGTCTTCTATGGTACCTGGTGAAACATATGCATCTGAAGAACAACCACTATGGAAAGAAATAAAAGCGGTCACTAAAAGTGTAGGCAGTGGTGGTGGAAATGTGCATTTTGTATGCAAACATTGTGAAGGTACATTTGTAGGATCTTACACAAGAATTAAGGCACATTTGTTGAAGTTGTCAGGTCATAGAATTCGAGGATGTAAAAAAATTTCTACAGAAAAAATTTGAGAGTTTAAGAAGTTGCAAGATCATGCTAATGAAAGACACAACAAGAAGAAAACAAGTATTATTGTGACAAATCTTAAGAGTTCTGATAAGAAAAGAAAGACTATAGAGACATGTTTTGATTCTTGCGGAAGGGCAGAAATAGATAAAGTGATTGCTAAGTTTTTCTATTCTAGCTGCATTCCTTTCAATGTAGCTAGAAATCCATATTGGAAGAAGACTTGTACTATGCTTGCAAATAGCAAACTATCAGGATATATACCTCCCTGTTCAGAAAGGTTGCGTACATCACTTCTTGAATATGAAAAAACGAGGTTGAGCAAAGTTTAGAAAGAAAAAAGTTTACATGGAACATGACGGGGGTATCAATTGTTTCTGATGGGTGGACATATATTCAAAGATGTCCACTAATTAATTTCATTGTCATTGCACGTAATGAACCAATATTTTTGAAGGCAGTTGATGCATCTGGAGAATATAAAGATGCTGGATATTTGAAGCAATTATTTGTAGAAGCCATCAAGGAATTTGGTCCTGATAAAGTGGTGCAGCTCATTACAGACAATGCTGTTGTATGCAAAAGTGCTGGACTTAGTTTGAGGTATGATTTTCCACATATTTTTTGGACTCCATGTGTTGCACACACTTTGAACTTTCCTCCAAGTGAAGATGTAGATCCCAAGGAACATGAGCTATTCTCATGGATTCAAGAGATTGAAAAAGATGCAAGAAATATTAGAAATTTCATCGTTAATCACCAACATGCATTGTCTCTTTTTAGTAGTTATTATGATTTGAGATTGTTAAAGGTTGCAGAGACACGATTTGCTTCAATAATTGTCTTGTTGAAAAGAATTCAAAGAGTGCGAAATGCACTTATTCAGATGGTGTTTAGTAGACAGTGGAGCTTTTGTCGGGTTGAAGATGAGGCTAAAGATCAAAGTATTAGAAACCTTATTGTTGAAGATAAATGGCGGGATAAAATTGCATATTTTTTAGATTTCACAGAGCCAATTTGGTGTATGTTGAGAGCTGTTGATAAATATGAACCTATGCTTCATAAAGTTTATGCAATGTGGGAAGATATGATTGAACAAATTCAACATCTAGTTTTCAAGAAAGAACAAAAAGACATTGTACTTGATAATTTAGAGTTCTTTGATCGCCTAAGTACAATATTAGTTGAAAGATGGGACAAAAGCAATACTCCCTTGCATTGCATAGCACATTCTTTAAATCCCAAATATTACACTAAAAAATGGATTGAAGGAGCTCCTGGACGTGTCACTCCAAATCTAGATAATGAGTTAAACGCTCAAAGAATGTCATGTATGGACAGACTTTTTACAGATTCTTATACCAGAAAACAAGCAATTTATGAATATAACAAGTTTTTTTTAGGAAAATTTTGTTCAGAAGGCGCAGCAGCAGCAAGAGAAGATGATGACATGAGTCCTTTTGATTGGTGGGCATCTTATGGATCAGAAATGCCCGTGCTTCATAAACTTGCTTTAAGGTTACTATCACAACCTGTTACATCATCATGTTCTGAAAGAAATTGGAGCATATATGGTCATATACACAACATTAAAAGGAACAAACTCACTAGCCAACGTGCAGAGGACTTGGTTTATGTGCACTCTAATTTGCGTCTTCTTTCAAGAAAAGAAAAAGAATACAGGTATTTCTTTATTATGTTGTTTTGCTTTGCTCAATTTCTTTTGTTGTGGTAGATTTCTAATATTTTTATGGTCAATATTTTTATTGTTTAACTTTATCTTTAATAAAATGTAGTTGTGGATCATCTCAATATTGGGATGTAAATCCAGATGAATTTGATTTCGATGGAGAACGCAATTTATGTACTGCTAACATGGATTTTTGTGATCTTGTTATTCCTTCTGAGGTGTTCGATGATGATGATATCATTGAAAGCATTCAAGAAAATCAAGATATTGGTGGAAGTGGAAGTGGAACGCAACTCTGACAATAGAGGTAATATGTATTAATGTATGAATTATGAAGTATGATTGTATGAACTGTGATTTTGTAAACTCAAAACTAGATATATTTTTTATTGAATGTTGAACTTTCTGATGATTGATAAATGATAATGATATCATGATTATCAAATTTTAATTTTTATCTTGTTATTTAATAATTTTGTGGTTTATGACAATTTTTTGTCATATATATTATATACATATTATTATTATTAGAATAAATTAGTCATAATAATAATAATAAATACTCTCACCGCACCGCCGCACCTAAATTTTTTGAAATGTGTCGTGCCGGCACCCGCGTCGGCACATTCACGTGTCAAAACAATATCATCAACATACACCACTAGCACAACTATACCTCTTGATCCTTTCTTCATAAATAACGAATGGTCCAACGGAGACCTCTTAAAGCCACATTCTAAAACAACTTCTGAGAATTTGTGAAACCAAGTACGAGGACTTTGTTTCAAATCATATATAGCTTTCTTCAACCTGCACACCTTACTACACTCCCCCTGATTTTCAAAGCTAAGAGGCTGCTGCGTATAAACTGTCTAATCAAGATCCCCATACAAGAAAGCATTTTTAACATCCAACTGATATAAGGATCAATCATAATGTACAACAACTGACACAATAAGACGTATGGTGTCAATCCTGGCCACAGGAGAAAAAGTCTCAAAGAAATCGACACCATATGTTTGAGTATACCCTTTTGCGACCAAACGAGCTTTGTAGCATTCCACTGAGTCGTTAGATAAATACTTTATACTAAAAACCCATTTGGAGCCCACGACATCACACCCAGAAGGGGGATCAACCAATTCCCATGTCCCACGTTGCAGTAGTGTCCCATCTCATCCTACATAGCTTGCCGCCACTTCGGGTCAAGTAATGTCTGGTGGTGACTAGAAGGAATTGAATTCACTAACAAGGCTGACACAAACTGTTGTAAGCTACCACCAATATTGTCAGTAGAAACAAATTGAGATATAGGATGCAGAGTACACTGTCGTTTGCCTTTGCGCAAAGAAATCGATAAGTCCATGGATATTTCAGAAGCATCCTGTGGAGGAGAAGCAGTGAGGTCAGGTATACTTACATCCTGAGAAGCAATTGGTGGGCAGTCATGAGCAGAAGCATGTCAGCGGGTGTATACCAGTGGGGGATCATGAAATTTGTTGACACAAGGGGGTGAATCGGTAGCACACGGAATAGACTGCAAGGGAATTGGTGGTATAGGTAAAGGAACAGAGACTAACTTGTCTGATAGTGATGTTGTAGACTTGAAATAAGGACGTGATTCAAAGAATGTAACCATTTTGGTGTTTTGGATAACCAATAAAAATACATTTAATCGATTGTGCCCCAAGTTTGTCCCTATTAGTACCAAGGATGTGAACAAAGCAAGT
This sequence comes from Nymphaea colorata, assembly GCF_008831285.2. Taxonomy (NCBI): domain Eukaryota; kingdom Viridiplantae; phylum Streptophyta; class Magnoliopsida; order Nymphaeales; family Nymphaeaceae; genus Nymphaea; species Nymphaea colorata. The sequence continues at coordinate 12,119,181 of NC_045151.1, read as the reverse complement.
ACACCCAAAGACTTTGGGTGGAAGGGAAAACAAGGGTCTATCTGGATAGAAAACTTGAATAGGAATTTGATTGCCAATGGACGAGGATGGAAAACGGTTAATTAGATAACGTGCAGTGAGTATGACATCATCCCAAAATTGTGCTGGAACACAACTCTGTATCATGAGAGTACGAGTCATGTCTAGTAGTTGACGATGTTTACGTTCAGCAATACCATTTTGTTGAGAAGTGTGGGGACAAGTAAATGGGGGCAAATTCCATATTTGGTATAAAATTGCAGCAATGTATTGGATTTGAACTCACAAGCATTATCAGTGTGAATGTTTTTGACAATGGAATCAAACTGAGTCTTTTTTTCAATAATGAAATTTTGAAGAATACAAATAACTTCAGACCTCTCTTTTAACAAGAACACCCAACTAAGACGAGAAAAATCGTCAACAATAACAAGGTAATACCTAAACTTGGCCCGGCTTACAACTCGGCTAGGCCCCCAAACATCAACATAAATGAGATCAAAAACTGCATGACTCGACATACTAATACTGGAAGGAAAATTACTTCTAGTGTGTTTGCCCAATTGACAGTCACACTGGAATGACTCAAACACAGAAATATTAGGGAGGACACCACGGAGCTTGGATAATGAAGGATGGCCGAGTCAGAGATGCCACTCATACGGGGTAGGCTTAGATAGAGCCATAGATGCCACACCCTCTACTGGTTCCGACAGAAGGTAAACTCCCTTGTGCTCATGGCCGCCACCAATCGTCTTCTCATTTTGCAAGTCCTGAAAAATATATGAACCAGGATCAAATATGGCTCTACATTACAAATCCTTTGTCAACTAAGTAACGGACAAAAGGTTAGCAGGAAATTCTGGAGCATATAAAACATTGGAAAGAGATATAGAATTAGAGACTTTCACATCCCCAACTCCCATAATAGGAGAAAGTTTCCCATTGGCAAGTCTAACATGTTGAGGTTGTGCAAAATGATGCAATAAAGTAAATGAGTGAGGCTGGCTGCAGAAATGTTTCGAAGCCCCAGAATCAATAATCCACACAGTACCTGGTTCACAAGAAGTACTACCAACAAACAAAGAAGAATCCACCACAACCGAGGATGCAGTAGCAGACGTCAAGGCATGGACAAATCACTGAGCCATAAGTTGATCATACTCAAACTTGCTCATAGTCATCATGGAGCTATCAATAGTCGTCAAGGAGCTATCAGGAGTCTCTCCAAGTGATGTAGCAGCTCGGGCAGACCCTATAGGAATCTGAGAAGTGAATCTCCCTCTGCCACCTAAGGTACTGAATCCTCTTCCATGGGAACTAGGAGCTGGATGACCATGTTTGTCCCAACATCTATCTTCTAAATGTCCCAATTTGCCACAGTATGTACACTGAAATCTCCCTCTGCCCCCTACACCACGACCTAAGCATCTTTCCCTTGTAGCATGTCCTCGTCCTCCAAACGTGGCTAAGGCAGCAGCAGGAGACTCACTCTGGGGCTAAGAGAGAGATACAACCAATCTACTGAGTCTATTATATGCCTCAGCAAGATCTGGAATTTTTGCGCCAGTAAGCATTTGAACTTTAGCTACCTCATATTTAGGAGACAAACCAGCCAAGAACTTTGCCACCATTGTCTGCTCAAAATGAGTCTTATAACATGCCTGACATGGAGGTCGAAGAGCCTTCAATCGTTCATACGTTGCGTTAACTGAAGCAAAGTATTGAGATAATTCCAAGTCACCTTGCTGCAGTTTGAGTAACTCCTCCTCAACTTGTAAAATTTTTGAAACATTCTTGTCATGAGTGTAACGTTATTTTGTTTTTGGGCAGGTCAGGTCGGATCGGGACCTAGACCCGAACCCGAAATCCTTGGCGTGAAGGAGCCCGACGCGAGGGCTCTTCTCCCTTGCCTTTCCCTCTTCTCCTCCGTCTTCTCCTGGTTGCCTCTCATGCTAGCGCAGAGAAGAAGAAGAAGATGGAGGTGTTGCAGGGCGGCGACGAGGACAGCAGCAGTGGCGTGGGTAAGCCTCTGACATCTCTCCGCCTCTTCCTCCTTCCTCGTCCCTCTTCTCCTCCTCCCTCCTATGCAGACTCTTCCCTCACCGTCAGCACCCTCTCTCTGGTCGTCTCCCTCTTTTCTCTCGTGCTCTCTCTCAGTTCCAACTTCCCTCTCCCTCATTGTTCCCTGCCTCCCCCAACAGAACCAATCCCCTAGTCAAACTCCTCCTCTTGACCACAGTTTTACTTTTTCTCACTAGCTGTGGCTGTTGGATCGGAATTGCAGTTTGGGGGTGCATCTTTTCTCTTCATAACAGTGAATAGAAGGCGTTGTGGTGGCGGCATTGCATGATTTTAGCCGTTTGAGGACCTCTCTAACTCATGAGGTGGTTGCCGGGAGGATTGCAGCAGTTTGGACACTTGAATTGGGGTGAGCAAGGCGTAATTGAGCCTATTTTGTTGTGTATTTTCTGTTGGAACACGTATAATTAATATTTGAGCATGCTAGACTCTTGATTTGATGATTTGGAATGTATGTTAGCGACTTTGCTTTTTAGAGAAAGTTTAGGATCATGTTGGAGAAGCGTTGATTCATGTCTATCATGATCTTTTAAGCTTAAGGTGTTGATTTTCGAAGCTATTTGGAAACATGATAGAGACTTTGATGTGGGTGAGAAGAATATGTAAGTTGGGTGTACTATTGGGAAGACGCCTCAACTAAAGAAAGTTAATGAGAAATGTGTTAGTGATGGATTGATCGAAGCATTGAGTTTTGACGTTTGGTGGCAACGTCAAGAAGTTAGGAGGAGGCCTATTGGAGGGCTTGTAGGTCGACACTACCCGTCGACACCCTCTTGAGGCGATGACATGTGCCTCAATGTGTTTTATATTTGTTTGGATCATGTAACTAGCTAGTAGAAATCTTATCTTTTGCTTATGTCTGCAGATACACTGGGCACGTTCCGTAGACCTTGAACGACCAGATTCGAAGCTCGAGGCATTTTGAAGAGTTCTGTGGACACGCAACAGGTATGGCGGCATCCTAGGCAAATCCCTGCCTGGGGCCAACGTGTGAATGTGTGTTCCTAGGATCGTGAGATCCTAGGATTGTGATGTGATTGAATGATTGTTTTGTGAGTGAATGTATGTATGAATGCAAACGATTTGATATATGATAAGATTATGTTACGCATTGCATGTGCATGCTAGAATTGATAACTTCTTAGGACAGATGAGGTGGGGTATCAAGTCGAGTGTCTCCTCGACCCCAATCGTGCATTAGAAAGCATCATAGAATGATAATTGCCTACGACAGCTACGAGCCAATCACGGATCGAGACTACTCTTCGTGGTTCGGTTAAGTTTTGAAAGATGTAACTGATGTGTGTGATTGTGAATGTTGTGATTGGTTGCATATGCATTATCATGTGCAATGATGCAATTGAATGAATTGAAAGGTAGTTGTATCTGTATTGTTATAACAGCTAGCTAAGACTGTTAATGTTATCTGTAGCCTTCATGAGGAGGCAATTGGAGGTGTGGGTACACTTGTGAAGTGAACCAACCTCATGAGCTAGCCAGTCATTTTGTGAATGATTTGTCATGTGACAAGTTTTGTTTTGGAAAGCTATTAGAAGCTTGTTTTAAAAATTGTTACGCATTTGCATGAGCATGCTAGAATTGATAATTGTTTAGGACAGATGAGGTGGGGTATCGAGTCGAGTGTCTTCTCGACCCCGATTGTGCATTAGAGAGCATCATAGAATGATAATTGCATAGGACAGCTACGAGCCATCACAGATCGAGACTACTCTCCGGGATTTGGCTAAGTTTTGAAAGATATGAATGATGTGTTTGATAAGATGTGAGTGCTTATGAATGTGAAAGTTGTGATTTGTTGCATGTGCATTGCCGTGGGCAATGATGCAAATGAATGAATTTGAGGGTAGTTGTACCTGTATTGTTATGATGGCTAGTTAAGACTATAATGTTATGTGTTGCCCTCGTATGAAGGCAATTGGAGGTGTGAGTGCACTCGTGAAGTGTACCAACCTCATGAGCTAGTCAGTCATTTTGTGTGAATGTGCAATTATAATGATAATAATGAAACAATAAGATATGAGAGGTCAATTCACTGAAGTGTATTTGGAATAAATGTATTTGGAATTTGTCACGCCTTCGCCACTAGTCTTGTCTGTTCGGAGCGCAGGCGATGCAAGGCCCCAGGGTACTGTTGTGTGATGTGCTTGGAGCGTTGAGCTCCCGCCTTCCCAACATGGGTGTCCTAGGGAAGGCTGAGTATCTCTCCTTGGAATTCACTCACCCATGGATGAGTGCTCTACCGCTGTAGCGGGTGAATGGGTCCATACTGCTCTGGGTCACCACGGGGGTTGTCTCTCGGCTGTAGGTCGCCCGTGGTGTGCATGTGTCTGTGTTTGCACCCACAGGAACTGTCAATTCACTGAAGTTAATGAAAATGAAAATTATATGATTGAAGTGTATGTGATTGATGTGTGTGTGAATCGAAACGGTGTTATCTTGGCCATTGAGTGGCTTTTACATGTCATAGTCTATGTGAGGGGCCTTCTTGGCAAATGATGTGATTATGCCCTGACACGACATGATGATGATTTGTTTTATGACTCTATATTCTCATATTTGTGCCATACCTAAGAGGGTTTGGGATTTTCCTGGCTTGTTGCCATACTGCGAAAGCTACGCCTTCAGTTGTATCTTTTTTCAGGTTTTGGTGGACCCGGGGCAGCAGGTTGATCAGATGACTTCACTCATATCCTCTCACACCCCAACCTTTTTCACCCTCAAACACAATTTTTTTTTCTAACATAAAGTGTTGAAGTGTGACGACACAACCATTCAAAAGAGGGAGCTATGTCATTCAAAACAATGGGACGAACTTTCATTCATATAACAACTTTGATTCATACAAAATCACATCTAAGTGTATGACAAATATGCCCCAAAACATATAATTGATGTCTAACAAAAACAAGACATCAATACAATCAAAATAACACGCGTCGGCACTACAAAAGACCCAAAACCTCCCCAGTAGGATGTGAGTGAAACCATCTGCTCAACCTGCTACCCCTGGTCCGCCAAAACTTGAAAAATGAAATAACAGAAGGCTTAGACTTCACAGTATGGCAACAAGCCAGGAAAATTCCAAACCCTCTTAGGTAGGGATCAATTATGAGAACAATCATAAAAACAATCTATCATCATGCCGTGCCAGGGCATAGCCACATCATTTGCCAAGAGGGCCCCTGACATAGACCACGACATATAAAGGCCACTCAATGGCCACAGTAACACGTTTTCAATTCAAATGCAAGACACGAACAAACATATCATTTCATTCATAACATTCTCATGCATATCAATCATATACATTTCATTTCATTAACTTTAGTGAATTGACAATTCATGTGGGTGCAAACACAGGCACGTGCACACAACGGGCAGCCTACAACCGAGAGACAACCCCCGTGGTGGCCCAGAATAGTATGGATCCATTCACCCACTGTAGCGGTAGAGCACTCATCCATGGATGTGTGAATTCTAAGGATAGATGGGAAGGTGGGAGCCCAACTCTCCAAGCATAACACACAACAGTACCATGGGGCCCTACACTGCCTGTGCTCTGAACATGCGAGACCAGTAGCGAAAGCGGGACGTCTCCCAAACACATTGCCACAACCCACTGGCCTCTCATCTCTTATTCTTTCATTATTAACATTACAATTGCACATTCACAAAATGACTGGCTAGCTCATGAGGTTGGTTCACTTCACAAGTGCACACACACCTCCAATTGCCTCCACACAAGGTCTACATATAACATTAACAGTCATAGCTAACCGTCATACAATACAGGTACAATTACCCTCCAATTCATTCATTTTTATCATTGCTCACGGTAATGTGTATGCAACAAAACACAACCTTCACATCAATTATCACATCAGTCACATCAATTATCACATCAATCACCTCTTTAAAAAACTTAGCCAAACCATAGAGAGTAGTCTCGATCTGTGATTGGCTCGTAGTTGTCCTATGCAGTTATCATTCTAAGATGATTTCTAATGCACAATTGGGATCGAGGAGACACTCGACTTGATACCCCACCTCATCTGTCCTAAACAGTTATCAATTCTAGCATGCACATGCAAATGCGAAACATTTTCAAAACATGCTTCTAATAGCTTTTCAAAACAAATCATATCACATATCAAACCATTTGTATACATACACCAATCGTTCACAAAACAATCCATCAATCACATCACAATCCTCGGATCCCACGATCCTAGGAACACGCATTCACACATTTGCCCAGGCAGGGATTTGCCTGGAATGGTGCCATACCTGTCGCGCACCCTCAAAACTCTTCAAAATGCCTCGAGCTTCAATCTGATCGCTCAAGGTCAACGGGACCTGCCCGGTGTGCCTACAGACATAAGCAAAGATAAGATTTCTACTAGTTAGCTACACAATCCGTACGAATATAAAACAAAATCATTGAAGCACATGTCATCTCCTCAAGAAGGTGTCGACAGGTAGTGTCGACCTACAGGCCCTCCACTCCTAACTTCTTAACGTTGCCCCCAAACATCAAAATTCAATGCTTCGATCAATCCTTCACAAACACATTTCTCATTAGTATCTCCTAGTTGAATCGTCTTTCCAATAATACACCCAACTTACATGCTTTACTCCAACTAACATAGGAATGCGCCCATAGACAAAAGTTTGTGCCACATGCTCACTAAAATTATTCTAAATCTTCTCACCCACATCAAAACTCTACCATGCTTCCCTATTGCTTCGAAAATCAACATATCATGCTAGAAAAACACTTACACACATAGATCATCGTCTTCTCAACATAGTCATAAACTTCCCCAAAATAGCAAAGTCGCTAATATATATCCCAAAATCACTAATACTTAATTCTATCACGCTCAAACAATAGTTATACGTGCTTCAACAGAAAATTTACAACACTATAGGCTCGATTACGCCTTGCTCACCCCAATTAAAGAGTCTGAACTGTTGCAGTCCTCCCGGCAGCCACCTCACGAGTTAGAGAGTCCTCAAATGGTTAAAATCATGCAATGCTGCCAGCACAACGCCTTCTATTCGCTGCTATGAAGAGAAGGATGCAACCCCAAACTACAATTCCATTCCAACAACCACAACTAGTGAGGAAAGTAAAACTATGCTCAAGAGGAGAGCTTCAGCTAAGTGATTGTTTCTATTGGGGGAGGCAGGGAACAATGAGGGAGAGGGAAGCTGGGACTGAGAGAGAGAGCATGAGAGCTGTGAGTGGGAGGAGGCTGTCGGTATGGAGAGGAAGTGCAGTGAGAGAAGGGAGGGCAAGTAGAGAAGGTTCAGACAATTGGGGAGAAATAGACAGAGGGAGTAAGAGAGACCGTAGAGGGAGGTGCAAGTGAGGAGCACAAGAGAAGAGAGGGAGACGACCAGAGAGAGGGTGCTGACGGCGAGGGAATAGACTACACAAGAGGTAGGAGGAGAAGAAGGGTGAGGAAGGAGGAAGAGGCGGAGAGATAGAGAGGCTTACCTACGCCACCACCATCTTCTTTTTCTTCTCTACATTGGCACGAGAGGCATCCAGGAGAAAGACAAGGGAGAAGAGGGAAAGGTGAGGGAGAAGGGCTCTCGCGTCGGACCCTTCACGCCAAGGATTCCGGGTTCGGGTCTGGGTCCCGATCTGACCCGACATGCCCAAAAACAGAATAACATTACATCCTACCTTCCTTAAATAAAATTTCGTCCTCAAAATTTAGATCATACCTCAATGCAAGAACAGATGCGGGTACTTCTTTCGCATATTCTCCTCAAGTTCCCATGTTCTCTCCTTCAACCCATGGTGTTGCCATTTCACCCTTACTAAAGGAATTCTCTTCATTCGTATGAAACACTTGCTCTCTTTGATCCATAATTATAATAGGCTTTTCTTTCATTGTCAAATCATCTTGCACTTGAATACCTTGAAAATGAATCACATGCGTAAGATCTGGTATGTATTTTCGAAGCAGGGAAACATGGATGACATCATGAACATGACTCAAATAGGTGGTAGTGTCAATCTGTATGTCACCTCTCCAATCTTCTCTAAGATTTTGAAAGGTCCAATGAACCTCAGGCTCAACTTTCCCTTAACACCAAATCGAAAAACACCTTTAGTAGGTGAAATATTCAAGAACACATGATCACCAACCTCAAAAGCCAACTCTCTACGTCGAATGTTGACATAGCTTTTCTGTCTACTCTGAGCAGTCAGCAACTTTTTCCTTATCAATTGCACTTGGTCGGTATAGTGTTGTAATACTAAAGGGTTTTCAATCTTGCCTTTGCCCAAATCGGTCCAACAAGCTGGCGATCTGCACGGCCTTTCATACAAAGCCTCAAAAGGTGTCATCCCAATACTATAATGGTAACTGTTATTATACGCAAATTCTACCAATTTCACATGTTTGTCTCATTCTCATTTCCACTTTAAGACACATGCATGCAACATGTCCTCTAAGGTATGAATGGTCATCTCAGATTGCCCATCAGTTTGGGGGTGGAACGCTATGCTCAGCTTAAGCTTGGTACCCAATGCATTTTGCAATTGCCGCCAAAACCTAGAGGTAAAACGTGGATCTCGATCCATAATGATAGACTTTGGCACTCCATGCAATCTCACTATCTCGCCAATATAAAATTCTATGAGACTTTCTAAGGACTGACTGATTGTTATTGGCAGAAAATGAGCGGACTTCGTAAGTCAATCCACAATAACCGATATGGCATCATGTTGTCTTTTGGTGTGAGGCAAACCAACCACAAATCAATCGTGATGTCTTCCTATTTCCACACTGAGATATCAATTCCTTGCAACAAGCCTCTTGGCCATTGATGTTATGTTTTGACTCGCTGGCAAATTAAGCACTTTGCTACATATTCTACAATTTCACGCTTCAGTCCAGACCACCAAAAATTTCTTTTCATATCCTGAAACATCTTTGTACTGCCATGGTGTATAGAAAACTTAGATTTGTGAGCTTCATCAAACAACTGACGCTTTACCCCTTCATCACTAGGGACCCACAATCATTGTCAAAACCGCAATGAATCATCTTCATCTTGATGCCAATGAGAATCTATCTTCTTGTTTTCTTTCATGTTCTTAGCAAAATCTGGATCTTCCTTTTGCTTCATTACAAGCTCTTCCATTCAAGGATGTCGTATCAAGGCCATCATTGTTGCTTTGTTCTCACCACAAATGTAAGGTTACCATGTTATCACATCTTGCAACAATGTCCAAGAACGAGTCAATATACTGCACATCGTTGCCTTGGCATGTCTGCTCAAAGCATCAACCACCACATTTGCCTTGCCGGGATGATATAATATTGAGAAATCATAATCCTTTAGGTATTTGATCCATCTTCTTTGCCTCAAGTTGAGATCCTTTTGGGAAAATATATACTCCAATGACTTGTGATCTATAAACACCTCAAAAATTGCACCATAAAGATAGTGCCTCCATATCTTCAATGCGAACACAACTTCTTCTAACTCCAAATCATGAGTGAGATAGTGTTGCTCATGCGTCTTCAACTGTCTTGATGCATAAGCCACTACACGGTCATGTTACATCAACACACAACTATAACCAATTCCTGATGCATCGGTGTACACCACAAAACCAGAATGACCTGATGGAAGCGTCAGAATAAGGGCAGTAGTAAGCTTGTCCTTCAGAGTTTGAAAACTCTTCTCACACTCTTCATTCCAAACAAGCTTCACTCCTTTCCTTAATAGCTTAGTCATGGGCGTAGCTATTTTCGAAAAGTCTTGTATGAACCTGCGATAGTATCCTGCCAATCCCAAAAAGCTTCTAACCTTAGTTACACTGCAAGGCATCATCCAATTCTGTATAGCCAACACCTTAGCCGGATCGACAGATACTCCATCCTTTGAGATTACATGACCCAGAAAGTTTACCTTTTCTAGCCAAAATTCACATTTTGACTATTTGGCATAAATCTTATGCTTGTGCAAAAGACCCAACACACTTCTCAAGTGATCTCTATCTTTTGTCTCACTCTCTGAGTACACCAAAATATCATCAACAAAAACAATAACAAATCGATCCAGGTAGTCTTGGAACACCTGATTCATGAGGTCCATAAACGCTGCGGGAGCATTGGTCAACCCAAAAGGCATGACCCTGAATGCATAGTGCCCATATCTAGTTCGAAAAGCAGTCTTAGCAACATCTTCCTCTCATATCAAGAGTTGATGATAACCTGTCCTCAGATCGATCTTGGAGAATATCCTTGCATTCTTGAGTTGATCAAACAAGTCTTCAATCCTAGGAAGCAGATACTTGTTCTTGATGGTGACTTGATTCAACATACGGTAATCTATGCACAAGCACATCGTCCCATCTTTCTTCTTAACAAACAACACAGGTGCTCCCCACGGTGACACACTAGGTCGGATGAAACCCTTGTCTAAGAGCTCCTGTAGTTGCTTCTTCAATTCTTCTAACTCTGCCGGTGCCATACGTTAGGGTGCCTTAGAAATAAGAGTTGTCCCTGGTGACAACTCTATCTTGAATTCCACTTCTCGTGTTGGAGGCAAACTTGACAGTTCCTTAGGAAACACATCGGGGTACTCACTCACCACGGCAACATTCTGTAACCTCACCGGCTCGGTCTCATTGGTCAACACATTGACCAAGAAAGCAACACTTCCATTTTCTATCAAATGTTTAGCTTTCAATGCGGACACCATTATCTTGTTAGTTTGACTAGCTTTACGAGCATGGAATTCCACCGGCTGCATCTCATTAGTCAACAACTATATCTGCTTCTTCCTGCAATCTATATTGGCATAATGCGCATATAACCAATCCATGCCCAAAATCACATCGAACTCACTGAGACTTATGATCACCAACTGTGCAGGTAAGTGATGTTGATGGATCTCTATGTCCATATCAGGTAGATACTCGTGACACGACTCTTGAGCATGCATAGGGCTAACAACTTTTAAAACATATGGCATCTTCCTAGCCGACAATTCTAGTGAAGTAGCAAATCGACTAGATATAAATGAATGAGTCGCCCCTGCATCAAACAACACTCTAGCAATATGAGAACCAAGAAGTAAAATACCTTCAACAAGGTCGTGTGCCTGAAGCTCCTCCATAGTAGTTGCATAGACACATCCAGTCGTCTGCCGCGTGCTAGAAGGACCGGCCTCAGGCTTCTTCAACTCTCTTTCTTTCTTTAAGGGTAATCCTTGATGAAGTGCCCCATCCCTCCACAGTGTAAGCAAGCTCTGATCTCTCAATAACATGGCTTTTTGGGGTGCACACGTGAGCAAGTGGGGCACTTCGGTGAGGTCGGAGAGGCCACTGACCCCTATGTGGTCTCACTGCGGTTTGGCCTGTTTCGCCTGAATGCTCTGTCATCACACCTCTCATAAGGCCTTTCCCTGCCTGCAAAGTGTTGGTGCTTGACATGTGTTCGCCCACCGTGTGAGTGTTGGCCTGCCTTCTTATGGTGGTCCTTCTGTGTCCTTGCCCAGTCCTCCTCTGTACATCTCACCATGGTGACTGCCTCGTCCAAGTCACGAGGTCTGCTTGTCAAAACTTTGCTTGGCAATCCATCCTGCAGCTCGTGCACAAACTTGCCTGCTCTGGCCTCATCTGTAGTGTAAAGGTGCGGGCAATACACCTCCAAGTGTCGATATTTCGTAATGTATTCTCCCAGACTCAGTTGATTCTGCTGCAAATCAAGAAACTCTTGCATTTTCTTGTCTCTGGCATGCACTGGAAAATAAGTGTTGAAGAAAGAATCTCTAAACTGCTTCCAAGAGATTGACAGTTGGCCCGCAAACTGGATCTCACTAGTCGATTGCCACCAATTCTTGGCATCACCCTTCAACAGATAAGAGCCATAACTTCTAGCATCTTCAAAAGCCCAAAGATGCGTTCAACTTCCTCAATCCATTCTTTTGCCTTGTCTGAATTGCCTTCTCCTGTAAATACATGTGGCTGCATTGCTATAAATTGTTGGTACGACACCGTCGTCGCCTTCTCCCGAAGTGGCACACTGGTGTATCCAGTAGGGGATGTATGGCTGCTCCTCTGATTACTGACCATCGACTACACAAGGAATGTCAAATGTCTGCAATGTTGTCAGCAGTATAGTTTGTTGATCCATAGGTGGAGTCTGTCTCGGTGGGGTTTGGGCACCCACACTAGTCTGGGCATTCTGTTGCCCTGATGTACTGTCATGCACTGGGGTACGTGCATCAAAATGGGCTGAACTTGGCTCTCTTTGTGTCTCTGTAAAAGGCTCAGCACGCTTCTTACCCCTACGTTGATACTCCATCTATACAAACAAGAACCTTGTTCTCAAACCAAGTCTATGACCAATCTTGCAAATCCAATGACAAACGTGCATGAGCATAAAGTTCAAAACATCAATCACATTGTGTATGTATACTTCTAAAATCAAACTACATTAACAATTTGATTAAATAAATGTGTACCTGGGCAACACGGCTTCACAGATAGGCTTTAACTTACATCCATAGTGAGAATTGCCATAGCTCTGATACCAAAGCTGTCACACCCCAACCTTTTTGACCCTCAAACACAATTTTTTTTTCTAACATAAAGTGTTGAAGTGTGACGACACAACCATTCAAAAGAGGGAGTTATGCCATTCAAAACAATGGGGCAAACTTTCATTCATATAACAACTATGATTCATACAAAATCACATTTAAGTGTATGACAAAAATGACCCAAAACATATAATTGATGTCTAACAAAAACAAGACATCAATACAATCAAAATAACATGCACTGGCACTACAAAAGACCCAAAACATTCCCAGTAGGATGTGAGTGAAACCATCTGCTCAACCTGCTGCCCCTGGTTCGCCAAAACTTGAAAAATAAAATAACAGAAGGCATAGACTTCACAGTATGGCAATAAGCCAGGAAAATTCCAAACCCTCTTAGATAGGGATCAATTATGAGAACAATCATAAAAACAATCTATCATCATGTCATGTCAGGGCATAGCCACATCATTTGCCAAGAGGGCCCCTAACATAGACCACGACATATAAAGGCCACTCAATGGCCACAGTAACACGTTTTCAATTCACATGCAAGACACGAACAAACATATCATTTCATTCATAACATTCTCATGCATATCAATCATATACATTTCATTTCAGTAACTTTAGTGAATTGACAGTTCCTCTATGTGCAAACACAGGTACGTGCACACCGCGGGCAGCCTACAGCCGAGAGACAACCCCTGTGGTGGCCCAGAACAGTATGGATCTATTCACCCACTGCAGCAGTAGAGCACTCATTCATGGATGTATGAATTCCAAGGAGAGATACTCAGCCTTCCCTAGGACACCTAGGTTGGGAAGGCGGAAGCCCAACGCTCCAAGCACAACACACAATAGTACCCTGGGGCCTTGCACTGCCTGCACTCCGAACAGGTGAGACCAGTGGTGAAAGCGAGACGTCTCCCAAACACATTGCCACAACCCACTGGCCTCTCATCTCTTATTCTTTCATTATCAACATTACAATTGCACATTCACTAAATGACTGGCTAGCTCATGAGGCTGGTTCACTTCACAAGTGCACCCACACCTCCCATTGCCTCCACACGAGATCTACATATAACATTAACAATCATAGCTAGCCGTCATACAATACGGGTATAATTACCCTCCAATTCATCCATTTGCATCATTGTCTGCGACAATGTGTATGCAACAATACACAACCTTCACATCAGTCACATCAAGCACCTCTTTGAAAAACTTAGCCAAACTACAAAGAGTAGTCTCGATCTGTGATTGGCTCGTAGCTGTCCTATGCAGTTATCATTCTAAGATGATTTTTAATGCACAATTGGGGTCGAGGAGACACTCGACTTGATACTCCACCTCATCTGTCCTAAACAGTTATCAATTCTAGCATGCACATGCAAATGCGAAACATTTTCAAAACATGCTTCTAATAGCTTTTCAAAACAAATCATATCATATATCAAACCATTTGTATGCATACACCAATCGTTCACAAAACAATCCATCAATCACATCACAATCCTCGGATCCCACGATCCTAGGAACACACATTCACACATTTGTCCAGGCAGGGATTTGCCTGGAATGCTACCATACCTCTCGCCACCCTCAAAACTCTTCAAAATGCCTCGAGCTTCGAATCTGGTCGCTCAAGGTCAACGGGACGTGCCCGGTGTGCCTGCAGACATAAGCAAAAATAAGATTTCTACTAGTTAGCTACACAATCCATACAAATATAAAACAAAATCATTGAGGCACATGTCATCACCTCAAGAAGGTGTCGATAGGTAGTGTCGACCTACAAGCCCTCCAATAGGCCTCCTCCTTCACTAACACATTTCTCATTAGCTTTCCTTAGTTGAATCGTCTTCCCAATAATACACTCAACTTACATGCTCTACTCCAACTAACATAGGAATGCACCCATAGACCAAAGTATGCGCCACATGCTCACTAAAACGATTCTGAATCTTCTCACCCACATCAAAACTCTACCATGCTTTCCTATTGCTTCGAAAATCGACACATCATGCTAGAAAAGTACTTACACACATAGATCATCGTCTTCTCAACTTAGTCATAAACTTCCCCAAAATAGCAAAGTCGTTAATATATATCCCCAAATCACCAATACTTAATTCTATCATGCTCAAACAGTATTTATACGTGCTCCAACAGAAAATTTACAATACTATAGGCTCGATTACGCCTTGCTCACCCCAGTTAAAGAGTCTGAACTGTTGCAGTCCTCTCGGCAGCCACCTCACGAGTTAGACAGGTCCTCAAACGGCTAAAATCATGCAATGCCACCACCACAATGCCATCTATTCGCTGCTATGAAGAGAAAGATGCAACCCCAAACTGCAATTCCAATCCAACAGCCACAACTAAGTGAGAAAAGTAAAACTATGCTCAAGAGGAGGAGTTCGGCTAAGGGATTGATTCTGTTGGGGAGGCAGGTAACAACGAGGGAGAGGGAAGCTGGGACTGAGAGAGAGAGCACGAGAGCTATGAGTGGGAGGAGGCTGGCGGTATGGAGAGGAAGTGCAGTGAGAGAAGAGAGGGCAAGTACAGAGGGTTCAGACAGTTGGGGAGAAACGGACAGAGGGAGTAAGAGAGACTGTAGCGGGAGGTGCAAGTGAGGAGCACGAGAGAAAAGAGGGAGACAGCCAAAGAGAGGGTGCTGATGGTGAGGGAATAGTCTACGCAGGAGGGAGGAGGAGAAGAAGGGCGAGGAAGGAGGAAGAGGCGGAGAGATAGAGAGACTTACCTCCACCACCGCTGCCATCCTCGTTGCCGCCCTGCACCACCACCGTCTTCTGCTTCTTCTCTGTGCTGGCATGAGAGGCATCCAGGAGAAAGACGGGGGAGAAGAGGGAAAGGCGAGGGAGAAGGGCTCTCGCATCGGGCCCTTCAAGCGAAGGATTTCGGGTCCGGGTTTGGGTCCCGATCTAACCCGACCTGCCCAAAAACAAAATAACGTTACACATCCTACTGGGGAGGTTTTGGGTCTTTGGTAGTGCCAGTGCATCATGGTTTAGTCTCTTTGATGTCTTATTTTTGTTAGGCATCAAAGTTGTGGTTTGGGGCATTTCTGTCATACATATAAATGTGATTTTGTATGAATTGAAATTGTTATATAAATAAAAATTTGTCTCATTGTTTCGAATGACATAGCTCCCTCTTTTTTTGAATTGTTGTGTAGTCGCACCTCAATGCTTCATTGTGAAAAAAGTTCCGTGAAGTTTCATTCAAGAACCACCAATAAATGTTGGATCCCCTTTGAAAACAGATTTGCCTTTCTGACCATCGACTTAAAAAAGTGATCGCATAAAAATTCCATGATCGCGTAGCCTCACTTTTCACAATGAAAATTTTATATAACAAAATCGACTTGATTTTTTGTTCACGCAATTCGAGAATACATAAACTTCAGAAAAAAAATCAGCCACAAGCTAACAAGATTGAGAAAAAATGGAAGATTTCATATGGTAAAAAAAATTAATAAAAGAATGTGCTGCTCAGTCAGTTAATTGTACAATAGGTTACATAAATAAGGTCAATTTCTCTAAAACTAAAGACCTACAAGACAAAGCCACGCGAGAAAACCAGCCATCATTCAGAATAAAAATACAAATTTCGGGTTAAGAATTAAAAAAGACTAACAACAAACATGAACTTGGGAGCAGGCATCCAGGAAAAGCATAAAGTATAGAACTGCTCAAAGATGATCAACCAGCTATGCAGCTATAGTGCCGACAGATACATTAACTGAACCATTAGATCCACGACCCCTTCCACATCCACGTCCCCTGCCACGACCGTGCCCTGCAATAGTGTGAAACAAGCCATGCAGTGTAAATTACAAAAAGCACTTTCGGAGGAAGACTATTTTTGAAGTTAGCAGGATGCACCCGCACCACCTCTACCATAGACGGGTGCTTCATCATTAAGCATTGGTTTCTTGATGGGTATCAGCTGGGCCACTATAGCTTCTCCCACGTCCAGGGTAGCCACCACGCCCATGACCGCGGTTGTATCCTCGGCCTCTGTCCAGCCACCATTCACATGTTCACCGTCAGCATCACCATTTCCTGCAACCCATTCGATAATCAGAGACAGCATACCAATAAAACACTACAGACTTGAGAAAATTAAAGGGCCTGCCTTTACCTCTCCCTCACCCCCGTCCACGAGAACGACGACCTCTACCACCTCCGCCAGGAGAGGCCTCTGAAAATATTGAAGCCTGTAGAGACTTCTATTTAACTAGTGTTCAAAGCACACAAGTTAGTTTATACCTCCTCCATAATCAAAGTCATTCAATGGCTTGACTTGGTCTGCAGGTAAAGGTGGCTGGTATCTGCATAAGAACATAAATGTATTGTGAATTCAAGGAGCAAATAATAATCAAAGCCATTCAACATCTGTTCGTTTGCCTACTTAATAAAAGAAGAAATCCCAAGTATATCTGACAAAGAAACTTCTTCACATCCATATTCCTGGCATAAACTTAATGCACCCATCTTCAGGATGGAAGTCAATTGCAGAGTATTGCAATTAGACAATCACAAGCATGAGGATAACAACATCCACGACCATGAGGACCAAACCAGAGCAAGAATAGCTCACCGTTAAATCATGATCTCAAAACAAAGTATAGGCGCATAACCAAATATTGATACAAAAAGAAGTGCCACATAGTAATTTTCAAGCATGGCTAACTAAAGTAAACCACACCACGTGTACAGGTCAGCCTACTATTCCTAGTGGTTGGTGTAGTAGAACAGGCTTCGACTGTTTGGTGGACCGTGGCACCTCCAATGCCATGGGCCTAAGAATCATGTGTGCCAGCTGAAGCATGCACAGTTCCAAAAGGTTTGTAGGAATAGTAATTGCCATAATAACCAACCATGCGAATGGTAACCAATAGGTTTGCTGAACAGTTCGTAACAAGATAGGTTTGCTGAACCACTGACACCAAAAAGCAAAAAGCAACATCCCCACTTTTTCCACTATAACATTCCAAGTGTTGACAAAAAAGCAAAACACAAATAATTTGCAAAGGACGGTTGTAGCTCGTAAAGAGAGGTGCAAAACAAATGAAAAAATAAATTTATGAAAGGCCCCAAAATTTTGGAAAAAGGTGAAAAAATAATTTTTGATCAACAAAAAACGTAAGGAAAAAGGGAACAAAGCTGACCCAGAGGAGCAATTGTTTGGAGTTTGGACAGTTTTCAGTTTGGTGCTCAATGTTTCTAGGCAAAAGATAAGATTCCTCCAATCAAATAGGAGTATAGAACTAACATACATGTGATGATGCATAGACATTGAGTAACAGTATGAACAACTTTCTGAAGATGAAGCAAGAAAATGTTGTGTTCCAAACATTCTTTGGAAAATTGGTACACCATGAATCAAAATACATGGGATCAAAGAATAATACTACGTCCAACGCTTGTTATCACTTGAAGGATTACTAAAAGAGGAGGAGGAAACACGTTACTTATTCACAAATGCATAAGGTTTGCTCTATTCTATTATTACCTGTACCTTCAGAAACCCACCTTCCTGCGCCAGCATACTGACACAGGTACGGGGACGTTTCCCTTGTGACCTATATTTCAAGACATCTTACTTTTCTTATGCAAGCAAAACTGTGGTTTCATCTCCTGCTATGGTAAAATTGTTGACCACCCAAAAGAACATGATATATTTCGAGTTTATCATCCAACGAATAATCAGTATCACATGAAACTGCTTGGACAAGGGACCAGAAACCAAGGGATTTCAACCACCAAATTCATTCCAAAAAAGACACCAGTTATAGCTAAGATATTTATAGGAACCACCAACTTTCTTCAACCATTATATTGCTTCCAGAAGATCCCTTTCCTTTTTCTCTCTGTCACAAAATCACAACTCAAGAAGTAGCCAGCAACAAAAAAGTTAGGAATCTCCAGACATTTTCAAGTCATAAACACAGACCAAGACCATTACATATACATGTCAATTACATCTGAACTCTCAAATGGAACACTAGGTTGCAACAAATCCATCTTTGTAGTGAGGTGATAAGTGTATGACTGTATTCTAAGACTAACACCCACAAATAGAGTACATTTTAGGTCACCAAACGTAAACCTGCTTTTACCTACAGAAGGTGATGGTGTGAAGAACCAAGAAAATGGTAGCCCATGTCATTGACATTATAAGACAGTCCAGTTAGTGTGCATGTAGAAAAGGTAAACCCATTAACAATGCAAATGTCCATGAAAACCCAGTTAATATGGTCTTGAAACTCAGAACAAACATGATTGTAAGATCGATTATGAGGACTTGGCTGATTTTATTTCTGCCACAAGCTGATTTAGAAGCTTGAGCCCAATAGAATAATGACCTGATGCTGCCTGAAAAGAGAAACCACATATGCTTAAGTGGCATAGACAGTAAGTCTGCAAGATGGATAAACGGTCATATATGATACACTGCCAACTGCCAAATGAAGTCAGCATGGCGCACTACTAAAAAGCACAGATGAGGCATGCATAAAATTCCAGTATAAAAGGAAAACAACATTGACATCCCTGCAGCTTGTGTAGGCACATGTATTTGTTTGCCATTTTGTTTTTCACAAAGACTTGCAGGCATGCAGCGAAACTTAGAACGAAAATTTTCTTATGTTATTGGATATGCTGGTAGACGTGTTGAAAGCACAGCCACGCACTGACTTGCCAAGAATATCCAAAGTTTCATCAGTGCTGTGAAATTTTATGACAAGCTTAGAAGATATAATGCATAGCCATTTAAATGTGAGCCTCAACATTGTTGACAACAAAAAAGAACAAAAGTGCAGAACCAAAACGCCGCTAGTAAAAAAGGTGTAGGAACAAAGAGTTGGACTCAATGTAAGAAAGACAGCCAGGAATGCACCAACCTGTAAAGGAACAGAACCAAAGATGTTTCAGAAGGCATTCCCAACTGAAACAGAAGAACCTTTCGTGAAATGCATGAACTTGGTACAAGAAATAACAAGGTACCCATTGACAAACCAAGATGAGCCATAGCACATTTTGTACAGACTTTCAAGTACTAGTCAACTTCTAGAACTGCTTGCTTTTTTTTATTTCATCAGCATAATGAATACTTCTCAGGAAACACAGCATACTGTATCTGTCTATTATAAAAATAATCACCTTTCCTTCTAAACACGTAGTAACATGCAGTACATGTTAGGTA
Organism: Nymphaea colorata; assembly: GCF_008831285.2. Classification (NCBI taxonomy): domain Eukaryota; kingdom Viridiplantae; phylum Streptophyta; class Magnoliopsida; order Nymphaeales; family Nymphaeaceae; genus Nymphaea; species Nymphaea colorata. The sequence goes on along the minus strand of NC_045151.1, from coordinate 12,099,243 downwards.
CTCATGTATTATTGTTATACGAATCTGCATATTAGACTCCGTACTTTCTTTTATCTTGTATTTACTGTTAACCCTTCAATGAAGTTACTCCAAACCCCATTGTTACATATTATTTTTCCATGAACTTAAACAATTATTTTCTATATCTTCGTAGTGAGGAACTCTTTTCACTATTTTTACCTTGCTGGTACAGAAAGAAGCTTTCCTAAAGAACCACTTTTCCCGATACAAAAGTTATTTGTATTAATACGTACATGACCAAATTGGTATCAATTCCAGAATTTCAGATAAATTAGAAGACAAAAAGATACTTGAACAGTTCCTAGGCATTCTCAACTATGCCAGACCCTATATCCCGCAACTACACCATCTAGTTGCTGGCTTGTATGCTAAGTTATGACCCAATGGGGTAATATTCTTCAACCAAAAAGATATAGAACAGATTAAAAACATCAAAAATTTAGTTAGTAAATTCAAACCCCTTACACTAACAAGCTATGCTGATTGTATGGAACACAGATTCCTGATTCATTCCCAAGTTGTTCTAGTCTAGAGGATAAATTCATCTACTATAAACACAGTATCTTTCGGTTCCTTACAGTAGTAAAATTAAAACACCAAGAACATTCAAGTACATATGTATACTATATATGGCCAAAAGGTATATTTCCTTTGATAGGTAAAGATTATTTGCGATGAAGGTTTGGTATTAATAATTTTTTGGTGAAGAGTCTGAGTTCCTCTCAGTTTGTGTTTCATTGCTTCCACTATTATGGGGTGCCAAGTTTGTGGAATTTACACAAAATCCCATAGAAACTATTGACATGTAAAGAAGCCATTGTGTTTTATTGTCAATAAGCACTAAATAACAGGACTGCCAAAGAAAATATATTTGTATATCCACTTTTATTATGATGGCACCCCATTGTTCTATGATTTAGGGCCAAAGTTGGGGATCATGTGCTGCAGTATATCAATTTCATTTTCTTGGTTTAGGGTTCTTACCCTAATATTATTTTCTATATCATAATAGAGTTCTTGGTCTAATGTGATTTGTTTTAAAGACCTCAAGTTACACCTCAAAATTTTGGAGCATCATCTGTAACTAGGAAGCCTATAAAGCAAAGATGAAGAAAAGATGCGGAAGAAAATTTTAGAAGATCTAAAAAATATTTCTTAAGAAAATCAAAGAATAAAGCTCCTTGTCTAAATAAAGATAAACATGTCAGAAAATATGATAAACAAAGAAATTACAAAAACAAGTTAAGTTGTATTGTTTGTCAAGAAAATACTCATTTAGGAAGCTGTTGTCCCAAACTTCTAAATGCTTACACAAAAGAAGCCATTCTTGTCAACACCACAAACCAAGAGCTTATTAATGTAGACGAATATGTTAGTGATACAAAATCAATTTATTCCATAATATCCGTAGAAGATATAGAAAATACAAAAGATATAAGTTCTGAAGAAGAAGATTATCCACTAATAAATAATTTACTACAAATAAAACACTAAATTTCCAAACAGATGTTTTAGATGAATTCTTAGAACTCTATACTTCTAACAATGAATGAACCAGATTGTTACCACGACTGGAAATTCAAGGAAGGAAATCTAAATAAACAATGTTTCATATGTTCAAGATTCCCAAGTATGGAAAACAGGTGGAAATGTTATTTATGTCACAAAGAAATCCATAGACTTTGCTTAACTGTTTTAGAACCAAATGTTGATTTACCTATATCTTTCTTAGCTGAAACTTTCATAAGGAGACGAGACAGAGCCTCGTCAAGTAATCATAACTTTCAACTAGAAGAACTAGTTGAAATTCCAGAAGATCAGCAAGAAAGAGGACTTCGTCAAGTCTTAAAACCACGAAACCCTCTACCACCATAATGAGTGGAGAAGATTACAAGACAGATATACTTAAAATCGAGAATTTGCAGTGTTTGTTCTAGAAAATCAAATAGAAGCTATACCTTTGCTGAGTGCAGAAGGTATCAAAACACTTAAAACTGGTGGATACAGTCCGATCCACATAGGTTTAATTGTTGTAAAATGTTGCGTAGAGAAGTAGAGAAGAGGGAGAAGAGAAGAACGTGAGGAAGGTGGAGAGAATAGGTCGCAGTCAACTTATGGCTGCTCCTCTTTCATTAGACTAAATACTGATTAGGATTATGTTTAACCCTTTACATAAAGAGTCCAACAAAATTTTAAAATTCAGAAAGCTACCTAATATTAAATCCCAACATACATAAAACTTTAAATACTAAAGCAGCACGTTTCCTCAACACTCCCCCTCAAGCTAGAGCATAGATGTCTATCATGCTCAGCTTGCTACAACACTCATGTCGAAAGAGCTTTGGTAAATATATCTGCAGGTTGGCCTTTGGAAGCAACATACTCAGTAGAAATAATCCCTGCTTGGACCAAGTCTCTAATGTAATGACAATCAACTTCAATATGCTTGATCCGTTCGTGAAAGACCAGATTATTTGCTATATAAGTTGCCGCTTTATTATCACATTGCATTTTTATAGGCAGTTCTACCTGAATTCTAAGGCCTTCTAGCACGCCTCTCACCTACGTGATTTCAGTGGTTGTTTGAGCCATGGCTCGATATTCTGACTCTGCACTCAATCGAGCAACAACAACTTGTTTTTTACTTCTCCAAGAGACTAAGTTGTCACCAACAAAGATACAGAATCCCATAGTGGACTTTCTATCATCAATTGAGCCTGCATAATTTGCATCAAAATAAGCTTCTATCTGAAGTGAGGTGCTTCTTCTAAATAATAAACCCTTTCCAGGGGAGCCTTTTAGAAATTTCAATAATAACATAGTTGCATCCCAATGGGCTTTTCTTGGCTTATCCATAAATTAGCTTAGTTTTCCCACAGCAAAGGATATATCAGGTCTAGTAATTGTTCCATATAGTAGCTTTCCAATGAGAGACCAATATGATTTGCAATCAACAGGTTCAGATTTGTCATCATATAAATGAGTGCGAGAGTTCATAGGAATAGATGTTGGTTTAGTTTCAGTCATACATGTTTCATGTAGCAAATCAAGAACATATTTTCTTTGAGAAAGGACTAGACCTTCTTTACTTCTTGCCACTTCTATCCCCAAGAAATAGCGTAGAGAGCCAAGATCTTTAGTAACAAAATGTTGTTGTAGATACTTCTTTGTGTCTTGTATTTCTTGTTCATTGTCACCAGTTAAAATAATATCATCCACATATATCACCATAACAACTATACCTCCTGAACTCCTTTTTATGAACAATGAATGACCTAAAGGCGATCTTTGAAACTCAAACTTAGACACAACGTCACACAACTTCTGAAACCATGCTCTAGGACTCTGTTTCAAACCATATATAGCCTTCTTTAACAAACAAACCTTGGTACACTCCCCCTATTTCTCAAAGCCGGGTGGTTGCTGCATATAAACCACTTCAGTTAAGTCCCCATACAGAAAAGTATTTTTAACATCGAGTTGGTACATGTTCCAACCATAATGAACTGCAACAGATATAATGAGGCGTATAGTGCCTAAACGTGCCACATGAGAGAAAGTTTCAAAGAAATCAACACCATATGTCTGTGTGTACCCTTTTGCTACCAACCGTGCCTTGTAGCGCTCAACTATACCATTTGAGTTGTACTTGATAGTGAAAACCCATTTCGAGCCAACAATATCTGCCCCAGAAGGAGGTTCAATGAGATCCCAAGTGTGATGAGATATTAGAGAATCCATTTCCTCCTTCATAGCCTGGTACCACTTAGAGTCCAACATAACTTGTTCATGTGAAATAGGAATAGATGTAGCTGACAAGGCATCAATAAATTTGCACATGTGATCTCCCACATAAGCTGTACTAACAAACTTAAAAAGAGGATGAATTGTGCATTGTCTAATCTCTTTACGCAGTGCAATAGGTAGTTCATCAGAAACAAGAGCATCAAGGGAACACTCAGGCATGTCATGTAATTCAAAACTACTTACCTCCCGATAGCAAGATGGTGCAGGGTATCAATTAGATGATGGATTCCTTCTTGAATATGTGACAGGAGGATCTTTAAACCATGGAATGGAACATGTGGGTGATGATGATAAGGGAATGGGCTCAAGTGGAATTGAAGGAATTGGAAGAGGAACAGAAAAGGGTATCTCGACACTTACAAACTCTCAATTAGATATAGGATCTAGACATCGATACCCCTTTTGATTTTTAGAGCATCCAACAAACACATATTTACTTGCTTGAGCAGCTAGTTTATCTCGATTGGGACCAAGTTTATGTACAAAACATGTGCACCCAAATATATGTGGGGTAAAGAAAATAAAGCTCTATTTGGGTAGAGAATTTATATTAGAATTTTGTTGTCTATGGAAGATGATGACATTCTATTTATTAGGTAACATGCGCTCAAAATTACATCACCCCAAAATTTGGAAGGCATATGAGAATGAATCATGATTGTATGGGCTACATCCAACAAATGGCGATGTTTTCTTTCAACTACACCATTTTGTTGAGATGTGTGAGGGCAGGTAAAATGTAGCACAATACCATGGGATTTATAGAATTCAAGTAAATGAGAAGATTTGAACTCGAGAGGATTGTCAGTGCGAACAACCTTGACACAAGAATTAAATTGAGTCTTTATTTCCAATATGAAAGATTTCAAGATACAAGGAACTTCAGTTCTGTCTTTCATCAAAAACACCCAAGTGACATGAGAAAAATCATCAACAATGGAAAGATAATAACGAGATGACAACCAACTTGGAACCTGACTAGGCCCCCAAACATCAACATGAACTAAATCAAATAGACTTTGACTAGACTGACTTTGACTCGATGGAAAGGAAGAACGACTATGCTTGCCCAGTTGACAAGCTTCACACTCAATAGATGTCGTGAAAGAAATCTGAGGACATAGCAGCCGAAGTTTAGGAAATGATGGATGACTCAATCTGAGATGCCACCGGAAGGCACTTGAAGAAGAATCAACTAAGAATGATGCCTCCTTATTGGATGTATCCAAGATGTATATTCCATCTATCTCATGGCCTCCACCAATCTTCCTCCCAGTCGATAGATCCTGAAATACACAAGTACCCGAGTCAAAAATAACTCTGCAATTCATCTCTTTAGTTAGTTTGCTTACAGATAACAAATTCTTCGGGAATTCAGGAGTATATAGCACATCATGAACATGCAAAGATGGAGAAAGATAAACATCTCCATGTCCTTTTACTGGCGATAGTCTTCCATCTGCCAATCGAACATGTTGGGGTGAATCAAATTTCTACAGGTTTGAAATACTAGTATCTCCACAAAAGTGTTTAGAGGCTCCAGAATCAATTATCTAACAACCTTTAGAAGTAGTTTTACCTACAGAGTACACTAAACTTGTGATAGCTGTAGATGTCGATGAGGTAGAAGGAGTAGCATTTGATCTATGCTCCATAATTAATTCAATTTCAGCTGGACTTAAGTTAAAAGATGTAGCATCTACTGAAGCAGCAGTGGGATTCGGCTTATGAGTTATACTGATAGACTGTGGATTTGGAGTAGAACTAGATGAAGATGTCACAGTCAAAGAAGTGGATGAGTTAGGTTTACCCACTTTGTTCCAGCACCTATCCTCTAAGTGACTAAGTCGACCACAATATGTGCACTGAAGTCTTCCACGTCCTCCAGGACCTCGGCCTCTTCCTCTACCACGGGAAGAGTATAGACCACTTCTTCCTCCTCCAAATGAAGCAAGGGCAGAAGGCTGTGAGTGGTTCGAGGATGAAGGAAGAGTAACAGCCAATCTGTTTAGTCTATTGAAGGCCTCATCAAGATCAGGAAAATCTAAACTTGTATGCATTCGAGCCTTGGATGCAAAATAATCAGAAGATAGTCCAGCAAGAAATTTAACCACAAGCATTTGCTCCATGTGAGATTTGAGACAATGCTTACAGGGTGGTTTTAAGGAATTCATCTTTTCATAAGTAAACTTCAACTTTGTAAAATATTCTGTCAAATCCATGTCACCTTGCTGCATTTGTAACAATTCTTGCTGAACCTGTAAAATTTTGCTGATGTTTTTATCTTGAGAGTACGTCTACCGAAAAGAATTCTACATATCTTTGGTTGTATTATAATAACAAAGCCCTGCTGCAATGTGGGGCTAAGTGCTATTCATAAGCCAAGTACTAATAATGATGTTTTCTTCCTCCCACCGTGCGTATTTATCAGTCTTTTCAACTGGTTTGTCTTCTTCCAATATATATTTTTTTCCATGTCCAACGACTGACAACATGAAGGTTCTAGCCCATACATCATAGTTGGCTCCATCAAGTTTGATAGTAGATCCAAACGAGAATGGATTTGAGAAAGCTTTGTATTCAACACCTGCCTCTATTGATTTCCAGATTCAGTTCTATCAAGTTGTATAGATCTGTTGGCAGCCATGATACAATCTCAAAATAAGAAAATATGAATCTCAGTAAACTGAATATTAACAAATAAGAAATCAAGCCAGTCACCAACAGGGAAAAATATCTTTGCAATAGTTATTTCTACAGCCCCACGACAGACCCACTGCTAAAGCAGTACTACACAAATTTCCAGATGCGAATAGCTGGCAGCTAACGTGCACAGTTTTGACAGCAAACTTCAATACCAACCTGTCCGCGTCGCTCAACTTCAACAATGTTTTGACTTTGATGATCCACCAGGCATAACATGACCAAGCAGATCAGTCCACCAGGTCTGAACTTCTTCAACGGCAGCACACAACTAAGTAGATCATCATTTCTTTGATATGAACTTATTCACCACAGCAAACATCATATTTTATTTTTTTCAGCAATAGAATCAGATCTGATACACCCACCGCAACATGTAGATCTGAACGACGACATCAGATTTTATTTTTTTTAGCAATAGAATCAGATCTGATACACCCACCGCAACATGTAGATCTGAACGACGACATCAGATTTTGTTTTTCAGCAACTTCACGACTTCGACAGCAACATAAGGGTGTTAATCACGTTTTTACATGTTAAATGTGATTAACCCCTTTCCACCAAACAGTCCTACCGTATCTTTTTGCAGGCAGCAGCAACTTTAGATGTCCAACCTTGTCGTGAATGAGGGGATGAGAAAAAAAAAAGAAGGGAAGCTGCGTGAAACCCTAGATGGCATGGAACTAGGTTCGATGCTTTGATACCATGTTGTGTAGAGAAGTAGAGAAGAGGGAGAAGAGAAGAACGTAAGGAAGGAGGAGAGAATAGGTTGCAGTCAACATACAGCTGCTCCTCTTTCATTAGACTAAATAATGATTAAGGTTATGTTTAACCTTTTACATAAAGAGTCCAACAAAATCTTAAAATTCAGAAAGCTACCTAATGTTAAATCCCAACATACATAAAACTTTAAATACCAAAGAAGCACGTTTCCTCAACATAAAATCATACCTCTGCATAGGAGAAATACAGGAGCAAAATGCTGCAATGGCGGCATTATAGGTACCCTATCATGCCATTGAGAAAAATATTATCATAGTATCTCTAAAATTTAACAATGAAGACTTTTTTCCTGTTTCGTGTAATTGTGCATGAAACTTTACAATGGCTTCACCGTCAGTCCGAATAGAAAATTGTTTTCTGAGTATGAATAGTACAAAAGCTTTTAAGGAATAAGAAATAGCTAGAAGCTCAACATCAATGAAAGACTAGAACAACTAGAAAATGAGATCTCTGTAGGAGTAAACTCCTACAACTTTGTTTTCAGAATACAAACGATCTTGGCAGGAACCAGTCCTAACACAGGAATGGAGGAAGCCCAAAAAGAAGCAGTTAGTAGACTAGAACAACTGAGGTTAACAAGTTGGAATCATATTAAAGAATTTTTAAGGGCTTATTATTATTACACCATTATTTCTAGAAATTCCAATGACTATGGAATAGGAGAAAGACTTTTTCAAAAATTCTCAGGATGGCCTGAATACCTCCAAATAAATCAACCCCTTAAAATATCACAAAATATTGCTTATAGAATAGGACATATATGTAAATGTCTAGAAAAGAAATGTTCAGAAATAAAAATAAAAAACAATTAAAGGGAGACCACTCCTTTTGTAAAAATATTTATACTCCTCAAAATTTTGGAGCATCATCTGAAACTAGGAAGCCTATAAGGCGAAGATGAAGAAAAGATACGAAAAAAAATTTAAGAAGATCTAAAAAATATTTCTTAAGAAAATCAAAGAATCAGGCTCCTTATCTAAATAAAGATAAACACGCCAGAAAATATGATAAACGAAGAAATTATAAAAACAGGTTAAGTTGTATTGTTTGTCAAGAAAATACTCATTTAGGAAGTTGTTGTCCCAAACTTCTAAATGCTTACACAAAAGAAGCCATTCTTGTCAATACCACAAACCACAAACTTATTAATGTAGACAAATATGTTAGTGATACAAAATCAATTTATTCCATAATATCTATAGAAGATATAGAAAATACAAAAGATATAAGTGCTAAAGAAGAAGATTATCCACAAATAAATAAATTTACTAAAAATAAAACCCTAAATTTCCAAACAGATGTTTTAGATGAATTCTTAGAACTCTATACTTTCGACAATGAATGAATGAGATTGTTACCACGATGGAAATTCAAGGAAGGAAATCTAAATAAACAACGTTTCATATGTTCAAGATTCCCAAGTATGGAAAACATGTGGAAATGTTATTAATGTCACAAAGAAATCCATAGACTTTGCTTAACCATTTTAGAACCAAATGTTGATTTACCTATTCAAGAAAATACAAGACACAAAGAAAAAACAGAAGAAAGCGATTCAGAAAAAAGAATTAGCAGACTGGAAAACTATAAAGAAAAGATTGAAAAATTCATAACGAAAACTCAAGAACAAATTCAAGACTTACAAGAACAAATAAAAGAAACTCCTTCTTCCTCTACTTTAAGGCATAAAGAAGTAAAACCGACGTACTTAATAAGTTTTCTTCATAAAGAAGAAACTGAAAAAAAATTTCCACCAATATTAGTACAGTGTAAAAATAACAATAGGAAAAAATCTTGTAGATACTCAGGCCTTAATTGACACAGGATGCACGAATACTATTTTAGATAAATCTCTAGTAGATCCAAAATACATTAAACAAATGGAAAAACCTATCTTGGCAGAAACAATGGCAGGAATAAAAATATCCTATTCCGAATGCATCCCAAAAGAATTGGTTAAACTTCAACTTGTAACTACACAAGGAAACTTAACTCAATCCATTGATTGTCCAAAAATTTATGTTAGAGATTTAGATATTGATCCTACGTATTTTATAATTGTCTTTATAGGATGCCACGAAGGAATAGTCATCTCTAAAATTGGCATGCAGCTCCTCAGAGAACCTTATACTACCTTCAACGTGGACTATACTCCACCTCTGTCCAAGGGGTTTTGGTATAACACAAGAAAGTACCTTGAGCCCGAAGATTAAAACAAAGCATAGGCTTATGTAGTACTAGATAAACAATATCTAATGTTTATTGGCCTAAGAACATAGTGTAAACCTTACACCTGATATTACGTGCAGAAGGTATGTTCCAAGTTGTTTATATATGGCTGTAACAAAATCCAGCCATAACATATTTATATAAATCGTATCTAGTATACATATGTACCTGATTGTTTACAGATGCCCATATGTACATAAGACTGTTATTGTCCACATTGGAGTGGCGTATTAGTGAGGATTTTTATTATGAAGGAACGCTCACCCAAAAACAGGTGGAAAAGAGCATCGCCTGTGTACATATGGGCAACCTGGTTATTAAGGGCTTATAATAACACTACTGATAAGTGATAAATAACACGTTATACATTGTCTGGTTATATATGTAGTGGTTAACTAGGTTTAATCTGTTTGGTTTGACGTGTATAATCTTTTTGTATCCTCAAATATTAACCCCTATACGGCCATGTACTATAGTGTAATATACTATAGATGTTTGGCCAGTAACTATACTGTGGATAGTGTATATAGTAGGGTTATATATACTATCACCCCTATACTGGTAATAGTGTATATATAGTATAGTAACATTCTATACAGTGCTATATTACTGTATAGTATTGGTGTTTACACAGAGTGTACACTATGTAATTATCCACCGTTTACCTTATGGGTATACAGTGTATAATGTACCCTACTATCATACAGTAACATATACAGCTGTACAGGCACTATGTACCAACTTGTACATATAATAGCCCTATATAATATGTTTACAGAGTGTTATAGGACTATAACTATATGGATAATAGTGTATATGGTACAGGCCATATTGGAAATACCTATGATAGTAGACAGCAGGTATATGTACAACCATATGTATAAGTATGTACATACTTAATATTTGCATCAACATTTGTACCGCTCTGCCTACTATGATAGTTACACTTATACTATATCACAAGTGATATAGTATTCCTGATGGCCTAAACCTTGTATAGGTATATATACAGTTTAGGTATGTACATATACAATATACTTCATTATATTTAGTATACTGTTAGAGAGCATATTATGTCATAATATTGTGGCTGTATAGGCATATTAATACATAGATTAACCAGAACTTACTGGTACAAGGTTTAGGGTTTTGACAATAACATACGTTATAGTCTGCAGATGGTAATAGTATATAATATTGTATTATAACCGTATGTACTGCCCTTTAACCAACTAGTCACTATCACATGCAATATAATGGTCATGTGTGGTAACCTATGTTACCACATGTACACTATGCGCCTAGGTACTTGGGAATATATATATATATATATATATATATATATATATATATATATATATATAGACAACAGTATGTTATACATATGGATAAGGTGGATAATATCTAGTGGACATATGTGAACACATCAGGCGTTTTGACGAATTATCAACCTTATCCATATGTGTAACATACTGTTGCTTATATATATATTCCTTAAACCAACACACACACTGTAACGCTCGATGTCTTTCAGGCGGGCCGGGTCGGGTCCAGATCCGGACCCGAACCCAATTGTGTGAGGAGCCCAACGCGAGGGCCCTTCTCCCTCGCGTCTCCCTCTTCTTCCTCGTCGTTTTTTTTCCTCTGTTTCAACCGTGTGAGACCAGGAGGAGGACGAGGGTGCAGTGGTGATGCTTGGGCCGGCAGAGGAAGGACGGCGGCGGTGGCGTTCGGGTAAGCCCTCAACCTCTCCCTAACTCTTCCTTCTTCTTTCTTCCTTCTTCTCCTCCTCCCTCTCCCACTATTCTGCTGTCTCCCCTCTCCGCCGCACGGCCTCCTCTTGCGCAGCCGCTCCCCTTCCTTTTTTTTTTTTGTTTCTCTCCCTCTCCTCCTCTGCTGGAGCTCTCACTCCCACACTCTCTTGTCCTCTCTGCTGCACACTCTTCCTTTTTCCCTGCCAGTTTTTCTTGCTGTTTTTTACTGTTTTGGGGTTGTTGTTTTGGATTGCAGTTGGGGATGCATCTTTCCTCTCATAGCAGTGAGGTGAATGTGTTGGTGGTGGCGGCATTGAGGGATTTTAGCCATTTAGGGGCCTTTTGAACTCTTGGGGTGGCTGCTGGGAGGATTGCAGCAGTTCAGACTCTTGGGGTGAGCAAGGCGTAATTGAGCCTATTTTATTGTATATTTTCTTTTGGAACATGTGTAAATATTGTTGGAGCATGGTAGAATTAAGTATTGGTGATTTTAGGATATATGTTAGCGACTTTGCTTTTTGGGGAAAGTTTAGGATCATGTTGGAGAAGTGTTGATTCATGTCTATCACGATCTTTTAAGCTTAAGATGTTGATTTTTCGAAGCTATTTGGAAACATGGTAGAGATTGCATTGTTGTGGTGAACGTTTAGAATCGTTTTAGCGAGCTTGAGAGATATGTTGCTATTGATGTGCATATATGTTGTATGTTGAGAATCTTATGGTGAGGAAGACACCTCAACTAAGGAAAACAAGTGAGAATCGTACATGTGATAAGTCGAATACAAGTTTTGAGTTCTAATCGTTGGTGGCAACCTCGAGGGTTGGGAAGAGACCCTTTGTGGAGGGCTTCATGGGTCGACACCCATTTGAGGCAAAGACATGCCTCAATGATGGTATTTTCAGATTTATATCGATTGTAAAGCGATGCGAATAGAGAACTTATCATTTGACTGTGGTTGCAGGTACACTGGGCACGTCAAGTAGACCTTGAGCAACACGAATTGTAGTTTTGAAGTGTTTTGTGGACGCGCGACAGGTATGATGGCATTCCAGGCAAATCCCTGCCTGGGGCCAATTTGTGAATGTGTGTTCCTGGATCGTTGGATCATCGGATTGTGATGTGATTGAATGATTGTAATGTAATTGAATAAATGTATGCATAAGATTGAATGTATGTGATTAGTTTTGTTTTTGTTAAATGACTATGCAATTGCATGTGCATACTAGAATTGATAACTGTTTAGGATAGATGAGGTGGGGTATCGAGTCGAGTATTTCCTCGACCCCAATTATGCATTAAAAAGCATCCTAGAATGATAATTGGCTAGGACAAATACGAGCCAATCACAGATCGAGACTACTCTCCATGGTTTGACTAAGTTTTGAAAGATGTGACTAGTGTGTGTGATTGTGAATGATTTGTCATGTGACAAGTTTTGTTTTGGAAAACTATTAGAAGCTTGTTTTGAAAATTATTACGCATTTGCATGTGCATGCTAGAATTGATAATTGCTTAGGACAGATGAGGTGGGGTATCGAGTCGAGTGTCTCCTCGACCCCGATTGTGCATTAGAGAGCATCATAGAATGATAATTGCATAGGACAGCTACGAGCCATCATGGATCGAGACTACTCTATGAGATTTGGTCAAGTTTTGAAAGATCTGATTAGCAGAGTGGGCAGTTCATGACCGATCTTGATTGCATTGGGCGAGCGGAGCAAGCCAGGTGTTGCACGCGCTGTCGAGTGGCACACTTCCTAGGGCAGGAGCCACCGGAAGGGGTGACTGCTACAGCAGGTCGTGAAAGCCCACCGCAATGGCAGTGTGAAGATGCGCCTCGGCCTCTACCTGAGCGCATTCCATGTTCTGTAGTCACCGGTTGACCTCGATGATCGTCTACATGGTCCATGTGCGGTGTGCCTCAACTGTAGACAAAGCGGTGTTGTTGAGAGAGAGCACGTCCCGTTCGTCGGTTGCTGGCGGCTCGGCCAAATCTGGCTCCGATACCATTTGTTAGTCGTCAGCTAACAAGGGGCATGAAAGGGGAGAACGCAAGAGAAACCAAGAGAGAGAAAAGCCAACTTTTAATCATGCTTGATTAGGGCAAAACACAAGCCCTTAAACAAAGTTGTGATTTCAATCTCTTAAATCAGTAAATATAAACATAACAACAAGTTGATTTCAATATAAATCGCTTTCTTCTGTTTTTTCTTTGTGTCTTGTATTTTCTTGAATAGGTGAATCAACATTTGATTCTAAAACGGTTAAGCAAAGTCTATAGATTTCTTTGTGACATTAATAACATTTTCATATGTTTTCCATACTTGGGAATCTTGAACATATGAAATGTTGTTTATTTTGATTTCCTTCCTTGAATTTCCGTCGTGGTAACAATCTCGTTCATTCATTGTCGAAAGTACAGAGTTCTAAGAATTCATCTAAAACATCTGTTTGGAAATTTAGGGTTTCATTTTTAGTAAATTTATTTATTAGTGGATAATCTTCTTCTTTAGAACTTATATCTTTTGTATTTTCTATATCTTCTATAGATATTATGTAATAAATTGATTTTGTATCACTAACATATTTGTCTACATTAATAAGTTCTTGGTTTGTGGTATTGACAAGAATGGCTTCTTTTGTGTAAGAATTTAGAAGTTTGGGACAACAACTTCCTAAATGAGTATTTTCTTGACAAACAATACAACTTAACCTGTTTTTATAATTTCTTTGTTTATCATATTTTTTGGCATGTTTATCTTTTTTTAGATAAGGAGCCTGATTCTTTGATTTTCTTAAGAAATATTTTTTAGCTCTTCATAATTTTTCTTTCGTATCTTTTATTCGTCTTCGCCTTATAGGCTTCCTAGTTTCAGATGATGCTCCAAAATTTTGAGGAGTATAAATATTTTTACAAAAGGAGTGGTCTCCCTTTAATTGTTTTTTATTTTTATTTCTGAACATTTCTTTTATAGACATTTACATATATGTCCTATTCTATAAGCAATATTTTGTGATAATTTAAGGGGTTGATTTATTTGGAGGTATTCATGCCATCCTTTAACAATTTATTGGCCTAATTCTCCTGAGAATTTTTGAAAAAGTGTTTCTCCTATTCCATAGTCATAGGAATTTCCAGAAATAATGGTGTAATAATAATAAGCCCTTAAAAATTCTTTAATATGATTCCAACTTGTTAACCTCAGTTGTTCTAGTCTACTAACTGCTTCTTTTTGGACTTCCTCCATTCCTGTGTTAGGACTGGTTCCTACCAAGATCGTTTGTATTTTGAAAACAAAGTTGTAGGGGTTTACTCCTACAGAGATGTCATTTTCTAGTTGTTCTAGTCTTTCATTGATGTTGAGCTTCTAGCTATTTCTTATTCCTTAAAAGCTTTTGTATTATTCATACTCAGAAAACAATTTCTATTCGGACTGACTGTGAAGCCATTGTAAAGTTTCATGCACAATTACACGAAACAAGAAAAAAGTCTTCATTGTTAAATTTCAGAGATACTATGATAATATTTTTCTCAATGGCATGATAGGGTACCTATAATGCCGCCATTGCAGCATTTTGCTCCTGTATTTCTCCTATGCAGAGGTATGATTTTTACAACAATTAAACCTATGTGGATCAGACTGTATCCACGAGTTTTAAGTGTTTTGATACCTTCTGCACTCAGCAAAGGTATAGCTTCTACTTGATTTTCTAGAACAGACACTGCAAATTCTCTATTGTAAGTATATCTGCCCTGTAATCTTCTCCACTCATTATGGTGGTAGAGGGTTTCGAGGTTTTAAGACTTGACGAAGTCCTCTTTCTTGCTGATCTTCTGGAATTTCAGCTAGTTCTTCTAGTTGAAGGTTATGATTACTTGACGAGGCTCTGTTTTGTCTCCTTCTGAAAGTTTCAGCTAAGAAAGATATAGGTAAAACAACATTTGGTTCTAAAACGGTTAAGCAAAGTCTATGGATTTCTTTGTGACATAAATAACATTTCCACCTGTTTTCCATACTTGGGAATCTTGAACATATGAAACATTGTTTATTTAGATTTCCTTCCTTGAATTTCCAGTCGTGGTAACAATCTGGTTCATTCATTGTTAGAAGTATAGAGTTCTAAGAATTCATCTAAAACATCTGTTTGGAAATTTAGTGTTTTATTTGTAGTAAATTATTTATTAGTGGATAATCTTCTTCTTCAGAACTTATATCTTTTGTATTTTCTATATCTTCTATGGATATTATGGAATAAATTGATTTTGTATCACTAACATATTCGTCTACATTAATAAGCTCTTGGTTTGTGGTATTGCCAAGAATGGCTTCTTTTGTGTAAGCATTTAGAAGTTTGGGACAATAGCTTCCTAAATGAGTATTTTCTTGACAAACAATACAACTTAACTTGTTTTTGTAATTTCTTTGTTTATCATATTTTCTGACATGTTTATCTTTTTTTAGATAAGGAGCTTTATTCTTTGATTTTCTTAAGAAATATTTTTTAGATCTTCTAAAATTTTCTTTCGCATCTTTTCTTCATCTTTGCTTTATAGGCTTCCTAGTTTTAGATGATGCTCCAAAATTTTGAGGAGTACCTTGAAGTCTTTAAAACAAATCACATTAGACCAAGAACTCTATTATTTATAGAAAATAATATTAGGGTAAGAACCCTAAACCAAGAAAATGAAATTGATATACTGCAGCACATGATCCCCAACTTTGGCCCCAAATCATAGAACAATGGGGTGCCATCATAATAAAAGTGGATATACAAATATATTTTCTTTGGCAGTCTTGTTATTTAGTGCTTATTGACAATAAAACACAATGGCTTCTTTACATGTCAATAGTTTCTATGGGATTTTGTGTAAATTCCACAAACTTGGCACCCCATAATAGTGGAAGCAATGAAAAGAACACAAACTGAGAGGAACTCAGACTCTTCACCAAAAAATTATTAATACCAAACCTTCATCGCAAATAATCTTTACCTATCAAAGGAAATATACCTTTTAGCCATATGTAGTATACATAGTACCTGAATGTTCTTGGTGTTTTAATTTTACTACTGTAAGGAACCGAAAGATACTGTGTTTATAGTAGATGAATTTATCCTCTAAACTAGAACAACTTGGGAATGAATCAGGAATCTGTGTTCCATACAATCAGCATAGCTTGTTCGTAGTGTAAGGGGTTTTAATTTACTAACTAAATTTTTGATGTTTTTAATCTGTTCTATATCTTTTTGGTTGAAGAATATTACCCCATTGGGTCATAACTTAGCATACAAGCCAGCAACTAGATGGTGTAGTTGCCGGATATAGGGTCTGTTCTACATCTTTTCGGTTGAAGAATATTACCCCATTGGGTTATAACTTAGCATACAAGCCAGCAACTAAATGTTGTAGTTGCCGGATATAGGGTCTGGCACAGTTGAGAATGCCTAGGAACTGTTCGAGTATCTTTTTGTCTTCTAATTTATATGAAATTTTGGAATTGATACCAATTTGGTCATGTACGTATTAAGAAAAAGAGGAGAAAATTAATGAATTTCCTTAAACTAATAGAAAGGTACTCCAATCTCCTGTAAAAACATCTTGGAAAATTTTGAACTATGCTTAACAAATTAACAATTATGTACAGACATACTTTCGTATTGTTCAAAGTATTCCAAAATATTTTCATAATTAATTTAAGTTAATAAACGATTGTCATTTTACCCTACAAGAAAATAACATGAAAAATTTGCTTAACTTTATTCCTAATTACGTTTTTCTTGAAGAACTTTCTAATATGTCATGTATTTTTTAAAATCTTAATATAAAAATTAAAATATTTAAACATAATTAATTTACATTAATATTAATGATGTAATTAAATAAACTTATAATAATCTATAAATTGCAAACTTTGTCCTCGTTGAAGGCAAGTCGGTAACATGCAAAAATTGCTTAGTTTTATCAGTAAACTTAAGTTTTTTTTTGTAGAACTTTCTAAAATATCAAATGATTTTTTAAAGCTTAAGATGAAAACTAAGGTATTTAAATATAATTATTTATATATTACTACTAATGGATGTAACTAAAGCTAACTAAAACTTAGAAGATAAGTTGGTCTTTTATCAGATTAACTCAAGTTAAATTAATGATAATATGGCAACTGTAAGTGAAAACTTGGGTAGTTTTTTTCATATATCTATTTTTGAACTTTTTTGGTGTGTTTTTGGAAAAAAAAATGTTCCCTTCCGTTCCTATTTCAGAAAACTGTGAATTGTCGCCACTTCTCACTGTTCTGATCGGCCGCTCTCTCCGGTCCTCATTTTTCCGATCAGGGAACAAACACCATCTGTTTTTCCCCCCTCGCTATCAGAGGTAGCGAACTGCGATCCCCCTCCCCCTCCCCCCCCCACCCACCCACACACACACACACACTCTCTCTCTCTCTATATATATATACAATGTCTCTTTTCAGTGTGTGATGAATTTTGGATCCTTCTCCTTGCTTTCTTCGTCTCCATTCACCCTCGCCGTTGTTGATATGCTAAGTGTGGTAGATCATACGTACAGTGACCTTGTTATCTTTCTCATAGAACCATTGTGCCGTTGTGTTTTCTGTTGCTTCAGTGCCAACAGATCAGAAAAAGCAATTCAGTCAGGATGGATCCTTCTACGGTGCTCTTCAATCAGCTCAAGGTTCTCTCTCTTTCTCTGTCTCTCATTCCAAGTTTTCTGCATTTTATGTTCTTTGCGTATTTGGACATTCCTCTTTTACGCCTGTTTGTTTTTACCATCTCATTTGGTAAATACTTCGATTTTGACAAAGATCCTGATGAATGCTTTGTGATTTACCTTCTAAGTGTTATACATGTACGCGTTTGACTTCAAAACGTCTGATGACCATGAAGAGATGGGCGCAATAACTGAAATATTGTTTGCAGATGCTTGTCAAGCTATTATATTTGAATTTATATTGCTCATGATAGATCGTGCACCTTTTCTTTACATTTGGACGACCTTGAACTCTCTCAATTCCTGGAAGCAAATGAATTATGTTGTCTACTAAAACTCTCTGAATTCTGTTGCATTACATATAAATATATACAAGGAAAACATAGATGCACTGTTTTGCAATGTGACTATTTGCAAAAAAAAAAAAAAAAGTCGACTTAGCTAAATTACTTCAGCAATTATTCTGGACAACGTTGTCATTAAGTAGCTAAGTGAACTGCCTAAAATTATTCTGGACAGTGTTGTCTATGAGTAGCTAAGTGAACTGCCTAAATCTTTTCATCTTGTTTCTTAATTATGTCTTAAGGCATAATGAACTTTCTTTTTGTAATTTTTTGTATGCTGAACTTTGTGCAGGCAGCAGACCCATTCTTCCTGTTAGCTGGTCCGAATGTCATAGAGTCTGAAGAGCATGTCTTAACGATGGCCAGGCGGATTAAAGATATCACTTCAAAGTACATAATTCAAGGATAACGTTATTCTTTTGTTTCTAAAGGACCATGTGTTATGCTTTGTTTTAATCTTACTAATGTGAAGTTGATTTACCCAATTTTCTAGAGTTGGTTTGAAGCTTGTCTTCAAGTCAAGCTTTGACAAAGCTAATCGAACATCCTCAAAGTCATTCCGTGGTCCAGGTCTAGAGGAGGGACTGAAGGTAGCACTATCTATCCGGCATTCAAATTTTCCTATCTTTAATAACTAGTTGCAATGTGTTTTCTGTGATTGGTTAACTTAGTCAGCATTCACCTGTTGCAAGTTATTCATTCAATATGGTTTATTGCAATTCTGTAATGCATTGACCTCCCTACAAGCCTTTGAGGCATTTAAATGATTCTTCTTCATTTTCTCTTTTCTAATAGATCTATGCTCTTAAATTTTTGTATCATCTGTGACAGGTGTATCTGCAGTAGCAGTCTTTTGCAGGAGAAGTAGTTTTTTTCTTGTATTAGCATGCTTAATTTCTTTCTACATGTGGCATATCTCTGGAATTTGACACAGCAATCCCTTAAATTGATGAAATGATTCCAGCAGCTGATATTGCCCTCTCTTACAACAAAACTGGTGCTTCCTTTTGCTGTCTCTCCTTTTTCATCATCTGTCAACAGCAATACTAATATCATGCACATGCACATATTTCTGCATGCATAGTAACATGAACACAACATCACGCATACTCATTTATCTACGTTGACCTGGAACTTATTGCAGTCAGCTGCTAGTGGTCTTATAATTAATGATTCAAGGACATAATGCTAAATTCTGCATGTTCTCACTTGCAGCTGGAACTACGTTGTGATAGTCCTATAGAAGCATTACTTTTATGTATATTAAAGTTAATGGAATTCAATCAATATGGGAAGATGATAAAATGTCAAAGAAATGCTTCTTTATGTAAATCATGTAAATTATTGGAAAAAACATATATATATATATATATATGTATGTATATATATATAGGGTGTTTGTGTATTTCTGTTCTTTATGTATATTTTTTGTATTTTTATGTAGCTGCAGTCTTGGCCAAAGAAGGATTTTGACCAGACTGAAGCTACCTGTTGGCTGGCTCCAATGGCACTAGTGGAAGCAGTTGGATGGAGCTGGTCCAATGGCTAGCTCTTTTGGGTTCTTTCCTTCTTTATATATTGTGCTCTCTTCTTCTTTGTAAGCATTTCTCTTTCAGCCTTTGGCTTTTTTAATGCGCTCACTAGTCATTGTTTTGTTTTGCACGAGGGTGCTTGTGTGATGATATTTTATGTTTCTTGAGAGCCTTTTGGCTTTTTTAATGAGATCATTAGTCATTGTTTTGTTTTTTTGTGACTTGGGGCACAAGGGTGCTTGTGTGATGATATTTTATGTTTCTTGAGAGTTGAGAGCCTTTTGTGTGGAGAGTTCTCTCAAGTGATTGCGACTTATGAGTGTTCTATGACTTGACTTGTGTTTTTAAGGACACTCTCACATAAATAATATGTCTTTGTCACAGAGATGTAGGTATCTGTAGATACAGAGTCCTTGATGGACACAAAAATGCAGGCACACATAACTAATACAAAGCTGTGGAGATTCATGGTTAAGAGGGCTGACTTAACTATCATAGAACATAAAAATAGTTAGTTCACAATTCAACAGACAAATGTCTTCAATATTTTTGAAAATATTTCAATCTTTTGGTCATTGAATCCAGCTGATAATACCAGTGAAATATTGTAAAAATCTTCGTAAGTATCACCAAACATAAAAATGCCATGATAAATGAAAATATTAGCGATGTTGCATCATGATATTCCTAACAAGATCTCAAAAAGTTCATCTATTTCCTACTTGTAAGCAATCTTTTGTCTTTTTTCTTTCATTTATGTTTTCAAAAGGTTTATCCAAGAAACTTCTAGAAGGTTTTTTCTCATAGCATTGTTTTTTTTTTATTTACATTTTCAAGTTTTAAACTCCTGGAAATTTCCCAATATTTTCCAGAGGAAAGCCACATTTTGAAAAAACTTCCAAGAAAAACCTTGCCAAGAAATTGCTGAAAGTGGTATTGGTGGCTGTGATTTGAAAGCATGAATAAAGAAGGAACACTATTTTTTAAAAAAAGGTGGCTACTTCAAAAACATGCATGGAGAAGGAAACAGAAGAATGACAGTTTTTTGGAAATCTGACTTAAGAAAGTTGTTCAGCTTCTGGAAATCAAGCATATTTCTTAAACTAAAATTGATCAGGTGAAGAGAATAGACTTCTTTTCAATGCTTTTTGCACAAAGCACTCGCTTTTCAGTGATCTACCATGAATATTTTCATCAATGCAGCGTTCTGTTGTAGTCATAATGTTTAGCCACTTCTTGAGCATCGTTCTTAGTCGCAACATCTATAGGACATTTTTTGGAGAGAGAGTTTGTGAGTTTTTTTTTTTTAAATATGAATAATTTGATTGAAGGAGAAAACAGTTCATTCACTTTATTGAATGAATTAAAGGATTCAAATTTGATGTATGCAATGGTAACAATTGCACACACTTTTATATTTTAGGACAGGCTGGGAACTCCAGGTGCCCCCTCCTGCCACCTTTCAAAAATATTCCATATTTTTTTATGCTTTTTGTTTATAAAACCTTATACATATACATTATTCAGTAAAAATCAAGGCTTGGATCATGTGGCCTATGTTGTGAATCTGTAATTCACAATTTTAGAGTCCAATGTTTCAGAGTATACTTAAATTTAGAAATGGAGACCTCACCATGAAGTAAATCATCATATCTATCATTCAACCAATTGGGAAAACATATATGAATAATAATAAATAATAATATGAGTAATACTTCACATGGTTTCAGGTGGTTCAGAAAGTTCTCTCAGTTTAGAACATCACTGTACAAAATTGACCATATAAATGCAATCTTCACGTTTAAAAATTTTAGAGATCCAAATGAATTCATTTTTTTTTTTGTTTTTATATTAAGGTTTTCACAAGCCAGAAAGATTGTGGATGTTGATATTTAGACTGGATAAGACCTTATGTATATCCAAAGACATGGTCTTATTCCATTGTCTAGGTATTCAGACATGGAGATTACATTCATATTGTAGTTCAAATTGCGGCCCTGCAGTTATCTCCTCTTTATTTAGTTTACCTTCCTACTAGGAAAACCTGCACAAAATGAAAGCTGGGTCTCACTTGGCAGCCTTTAGTGTCATGGTTGCTTCAGTATAACCACTGATACTGTTCTTGGCAATCTTTTCCTTGGAAGGCTTGTTCTTGGTGTGATTTTTCTTGGGGAAATCTCATAAGCCTTAAGGCAAACAAAAAAAAATAAGGAGACAAAAGTTTTTCTGGTATTTTTCATGCAAAACATGAAATGAGTACAAGAAATTTTCGGAACTTAAAATAAACGAAGAAAAAATCATATGCTTGAGAATTGTAAAAAATGATGTTTTTTTCTGTCTCAGGAAAATATTAGTACTGTTGTCAAAATGGTGTTAATGTCAGGACATTTTCAAGACATTGGAGATATTTAGGACTATGCTTTCACATTCGTGAAATTAATTTGCAAGATTATTTTTATTTAGATTTAACCATGGCTTTGTTCTCCTTCTTATTGCTAGACTTTCATTGTTGACAGATCCTTGAAAAGGTTAAGACAACATTTCACCTTCCAATAGTGACAGATGTTCATGAGGCAGCCCAGGTAGTTCTTTTGGTCTAATATGATGAAATTTGGATTTTAGATATATTTGCAGCATTTTCACTGTTCATGTTGGTTTTACCAATGCAATTTCTAAATGCATTTACTTTTTATTATGAACTTTTTGTTGCATTGTATAACTTTTATTTGTCACTGTGAGGCATCCAGCCTGATTTTTGAGGTGAAATAGATTCTCGCCATGACCTAACAATCAGAGAGAAGAGAACAAGGAAGGTGTTTCCAGCAATGTTGCAAAAGGCACAGTGTATTGCGTATCGGTCGGGCCGACCTATATGCCGTATCGTAACGTATCGTAAATGTAGCGTAGCGTATCGTAAAATGTATCGTAAATGTAGTGTAGCGTATCGTAAAATTAATTTTTTATTTTTTAAAAAATAAAAAAAATCATAAAAAATCAGTAAAATCCCAAAAAATCCGAAAAAATAAACAAAACATCAGAAAAAATCAAGAAAAATGTATTTAAAGGAACATTCATGTATATGAACAACACATTCCAAAATAAGAAATCAGAGATTCAAAATAACATAATAACATCAGTCTTAGACTCTTAGCCTCTTAGCATGCCGAAGAGAATTAGATTACATCATAATCCATAAGTTCAAAACATATAGTTATCATATCATCTTTAGTGTTTTTTGATGAAAAATGGGCAAAATCTCTCCCTCCCATGTTTCTTGCAGTATTTGGAAACAAGAAAAGAGAGAGAGAGCAGCGTAGGCGTTTAAAACACAATGCAAAAAAGGGGCTGTTGGGCGCCTTTCTAATTTTTTCCCCGTATTTTACGATACGGCGCCCGTATCGTATGATACGGGCGATACGCTTACAATACATGAGCATATCGTAAGCGTACCGTATAGGTTTTTTAAACCTATACGGTACGTATCATACGATACGCGTGCGTATCGTACGATACAGATAACATTGGTTTCCAGCATCAACCTGGCCTCCTACCCTTCAAAATGGTCGCCTAGTTCTTTCTGCAGTCAATTAACCTACCTGAAAAACTGGGAGCTGATAGATTGATAGAGAAGATAAGGAAAATGCAAAGATAGGGGTTCAGCCTTCCTGTATCTGGTAAATAGATAAGGCAACTGAAAAGATAGATTTCAGGCAATGATTTGAAAAATAATATGCAGTCAGTTGATCTCACAACAACATCAGTGTCAAACTAGATTATGTGGTAAATATATCACGTTCTTTCAACCTTTTTGTTCCTTTTATCCAAATCTGAGAAAATTGAATATTTAACACATTGTGTTGGGAGCCTGATGCATTTCTTAGTTCAGTCTTTAGTCTATTGTGTTTCGGGTCCTTAGTTATAGTCACAGAAAATACGTTTTTTTTTTTGAAAAAAAACGCAATAAATTAAATGGCCGTTTAAAACTTAAAAAAACGTGTTTTTTGAAAAACATTTAAAAAAAAGCATTTTTATCACTTATTTCATTTTTTTCAGTTTTTTAATGCCAAACAGTTTTTTTTCATTTTTTATTTTTTATTTGTTGCAAATCTACTTATCTTTTGATGTTTGTATTATTAGTTTCTCACTTATTTTATTTTATCCCTATTTTTAGTTTTTTTTTAATTTTTAAAAATTTACCGTATTTTTCCCCTTTTTCTCGTTTTTTTAAGCTCGCTTTATTATACTCGAGAAAAACCTCACTGTTTAAAACTTTGGGACGTTATTTATGACTATGGTTATGACCCTGCAAGTCAGTGAGCCTATAATTGGGTCGGGTGGCCAGTCCATAAAAGTCCAATTATGGAATAGACCCAGCCCTGGACACTCATATATATTGTAAGGGGAGTTAACCCTAAAAGGCAATGAAGAATTTGAGTCATTAAGACAAAGCTGGGGTCTGTCTCTCATGTGGGTGAGTGTGAAACAAGAGTTAACAAGAACAGTGCTACCAACTGGTGTCAGGGTTATCGCGAGGGACGCCATGGCTGCCATCGATGCTCACTGGACTAGAATGGAGGAGATTATGGAGACGGGGGATCGACATTTCCAAGCAATGGAGCTCAGCACCAAGAGGCAGACACAAGAATGCAGCCGTTTCTAGCAGAGCACCAATCTTTGGTGGCAACGATGAGGGTGTAAATCAGGCCCAAACTTGTCAAGACAAATGCTTCAAGAGAAACACTCTTGAAGCTTCCAATAACTTCAATAAATAGCACACACAAAGAACCTCAATCTTGAGGAGAAGAAGAATGTATTAATCTTGACAAAAGTATACAAAAAGAGGCTAAAAAGCCATGTAATAATAAGGGTCCCAAGTGCCGTATTTATACTAGAAATAAAGAAGAAAGGAGGAAGAGGAAATGGCTGTTGGAGCTCCCAACGGCTAGAAATCTAGCCGTTGGGAACTCCCAACAGCTAGAACGTTGGGAGTTCCCAACAGCTATTTCCTTTGTAAAATAAAAAAAGGAAAAAAATTCAGAAAAATGCATGAAAAATAAAGAAAAAATAAAGAAAAATAAATGCAAGAAGTCCTATGTATACACACATATAAATCTTGCGGAAGCAAGTGGTTTGGTGAAGAAATCTCCAAGTTGATATTCAGAAGGGACAAAAGATAGATCAATTGTTCTGCTAAGATATTCCTCTCTCACATAGTGACAATCCATTTCAATATGTTTTGTCCTTTCATGAAAAATATGATTGCTAGCAATGTAGATGACACTTTTATTATCGCAACAGAGCTTGGTGGCTTCAATGAGGTCAATTCCAATGTCCTTCAATAAGCTTTTCGACCATACAATCTCCATCGTGGTGGTAGCTATGGCACGATACTCAGCTTCGGTTGAAGATAGAGAGACTTTATGTTGTTTTTTGCATCTCCACGAAATGAGAGTCACCTAGAAAAACACAAAAACCAGTGGTGGAATGCCTATTATTAGGATCTCCACCCCAATCAGCGTCAGTATAGGCAATCATATTCAAGTTTGATGAGGAGGATAGAAAAAGTCCCATAGTGATAGTGTGTTTGACATATCGAACAATCCTCAATACAGTCCCCATGTGTACAGAAGTGGGTCTTTGTTGAAACTGACTTATGACATGTACAACATGTGATATGTCAGGCCTTGTGATGGATAAATATGTGAGAGCGCCTACCAATTGACGAAAGGGGGTGGGATTTTCTAAAATTTCTCCATCATCAATCTTCATCTTTACTCCTAAAGCTTCAGGAGTGTCCATTATCTTGTCATCAGTGATTCCTGATCTGCTTATAATGTTATTGGCAAACTTCATTTGTGAGAGGAAGTATCCTCTCCTACTATAAGCAACTTCAATACCAAGGAAAAATGTTAGTTTACCCAAATCAGTCATTTCAAATTCATTCTTAAAGAAAGCCTTTACCTGCATAATTCCGTTGGCATCGTTACCTGTAATAATCATATCATCTACATATAAAAGCAACACAATTGTACCTATAGCACTATTTTTAACAAACATAGCAGTGTTAGAAAAAAATGATTTAAAACCTTGTTTAAACATAACATTGCTAAACAAATCAAACCAAGCTTTTGGAGCTTGTTTCAAACTATACAGTGCCTTTCTAAGATAAATAACTTTGCCTTTAAGTAAATCAAGTCTAGGGGGTGAGTCCATATAAACCTCCTCATTTAAGTAACCATTCAAAAAAGCATTTTTGACATCCAATTGATATATGGTCCATTGCTTGATGGCGGCAACGGCCATTAGGGTTCTGACGGATGTCATTCTAGCAACAGGAGCAAAGGTTTCCTCGTAGTCTATGCCATATTCTTGAGCATATCCTTTAGCAACAAGTCTAGCTTTATACCTTTCAAGTGACCATCACTTCTAGTCTTGACTTTATATACCCACCTACACCCTATTGTCTTTTTTTCGATGGGAAGAGAAACAATGTCCTAAGTTTTATTGTCTTCAAGGGCTTTAAGTTCATTGTTCATGGCTTCAGTCCAATGTGGGTTAGTTTTGGCTTCGAGATAGGATGAAGGTTCATCAAAGGAGTGAATAGCTAATAAGCATGCCCTATGTTTTGGGGAAAAAGACTCATAGGAGACAAATTTTTGAGGTGGATGAATATCTCTTTGAGATCTCCTAAGAGTAAGTTGAGGATCTTGGGTGCTTTGTTGAGACCTTCTCCTATAGACTATAACTTCTCTTGGTGGCCTAGCAAAAGAAGTGCTATCAACCTCATTTAAAGCATTATCATATGAAGAATGCAAAACATCATCATCATCATTATCTTCATAATCATTTATCCATAAGAAAGAATAATCATCTTCATGCTTGGATTTATTTTCATTAAAGCCATTTTCTTCTTCTAAAAATATCACATTTCTTGAAACATACACCTTATCTTTTTCAATATCCTAGCATCTATATCCTTTTTGAGTTTCGGAATAGCCAATAAAGACACATTGAATAGCCTTAGATGAAAGTTTGTCATTTTTGTCATTTAGAATGTAACATTTGCAACCAAAGACTTTAAAACTTTTATAAGTTGGCTCCAAATTAAAAAGTTTTTGAAAGGGGGAAATGTTTTCTAAAACTTTAGAGGGCATTCTATTAACCAAATAGATTGATGTTAGAATTGCTTCAGCCCAAAAATTTTTTGGAACATTTTTTGATATGAGAAGAGCTCTTGTTGTTTCAAGAATATGTCTATGTTTTCTTTCGGCGACTCCATTTTGTTGGGGGGTTTTGGGACAAGATTTTTGGTGTATAATTCCCTTTTCCTTTAGGAATTCTTCAAATTCATTGGAAATGAATTCTCCCCTGGAATCACTTCTAAAAATTTTAAGGTTTGCAACAAATTGTGTTTTGAACATGTTGTAAAAGTTTTTGAAACTCATAAATACGTCCGATTTGCGTTTAAGAAAGTAAACCCAAGCATATTGAGAGTAATCATCCACAAAAATGACATAATAAAGCAAACCACCTTTAGACATAATAGGAGCGGGTCCCCATACATCCGAATGCACTAATTCAAAGGGTGCTTTTGCAACAAAATTTCTATTTCCAAAAGGTAAAGCCTTAATTTTGGCTTTTGTTAGAATATGGTGTTGTGGGAACCGGGTCCATATCTAGACCCGGTTCTATGGGGCGCGGGTACCGAGGTGGGCTCGGTACCCTAGGCGGCTTCTCCTCTCTCCCTTCTTTATATTGTCACTTATGTACAAATGTTGAATTAAGTGAAATAGAATTTTCTCTCTCCTAGGGTTGGGGTGTGCACCTAGGTAGAGCTTCCCGTGGTTTTTTCCTCGTCCGAGGTTTTTCCACGTACATCGTGTGTTCTTCCTCCTCTTCCTCTACGTGGTTCGTGTTTCTACATGGTATCAGAGCCATCGAAGTTGGAGAAGAGTTTTTTTTTCCGCGGATCGTTAGACGTGGAAGTTTTTCGTCGCCCGACGCCGTTGAAGTTCCGGCGCCGCTGCTCCGTTCCGGCCGCCGTCGAACAGTGATCGCCCTGCTCTGTCGCCGCCGTCCTCCGTGCCGCCGCCTGCCTTCCGTCGCCGCTGCCTCATTCCCGCCGCCGCCGCTGCCTCTTTCCCGCCGCCGCCGCTGCCTCATTCCCGTCGCCGCTGCCTCATTTCCGTCAACTCTCCGTTTTTGTGCCTCTTGTTGTTGTGTGCTTGTTTGTGATGGCAGAAGCGATGGGGACTCAAAAAGATGCCGTTCTTGACGCGGGCAGCGCCTCCAAGACTGAGAACGTGCCGATCCAGGTCACCTCCATCCATCTGACCAAGGACAATTACCTATCTTGGTCTGCCGCTCTCGAGATTGGGATTACTAGCCGTGGGCGTCTCTCTTACATCACTGGCGACAAACCTGCGCCCATCAAATCTGATCCTCAATGGGCGACGTGGGCGTTGGAGGACAGCCAGGTGAAGGTGTGGATTATCAGCTCCGTGTCCTCCGATATCCAGCCCCTCATTCTGCGGAAGCCGACCTCTTTCGATATGTGGACTGTGCTTGCAAAGATGTATGGTCGCAAGAAGAGACATCTGCGCACCTATCAGATTAAACGCAGTATTTACTCCCTGACACAGGGTGACTTGTCTGTTGCTGCCTTCTATGCTGCCCTGAAGACCAAATGGGAGCTAGATTATCATGTGACTGATGAGTGGAAGTGCGGTTCAGATCATTCCCTCTACTGGGAAAAGGAATGGATGGACCGTACGTTTCTGTTTCTGGGAGGCCTGCAGGATGAATTTGAGTCTATTCGTAGCCAGATTCTTAATGGTGATGAGATTCCGGGGATAGAGGAAGTATATGCTCGTGTTGAGTCTGAAGAACAACGTCGCCAGGTGATGCATCTTGACACCGGTCATGGCCCTTCTGCCTTTGTCAGCCGTGCCACAGGGACTGGGCAGCGTCCTGCCCGGCATTGCACTCATTGCAACAAGTTGGGGCATTCGGTGGATTTCTGTTGGGATCTTCATCTCGAGAAGAGACTGGTCAGAGGTCGTCCTCCCTCTGGCAAGCGTAGCCCTTCTGTGTCTGATTCCCGTCAGAGCAATCCTTCTAGTGGTGCAAAGTCCAAGCTGTCCCCTGATCAACTCAAGGAGCTACAGGCGTACATCAACCGCCTATCTACTACCCCTGAGGAGTCCTCCACGTCTGAAGGGGCTCAGCTAGCCCAAGCCCTCGTTGCCTCGACTGATCAAGGTAACCCTTCTCTTGGTGATTGGATTGTTGATAGTGGAGCCACTCACCACATGACAGGGGACTCTAAACTCTTTCAAGAATATCAACTTTCCTCTGGCAAGCAACGCGTGTCTATGGCAGATGGGTCTTCTATCTCTGTGGCTGGGAAAGGGAGCTTGTCCCTGTTGAACAAATACCGTCTCCACAATGCCCTGCATGTTCCAAATATTCCTGTGAACTTACTCTCTGTCAGCAGTATTACTAAAGAATTAAACTGTAATCTGATTTTTTCTGCTGATCACTGTTCCCTGCAGGACTTGGTGACGGGGAAGAAGATTGGGATTGGTTCGGTTACTGATGGGCTCTACAGGCTGCCGGTAAAAGTTGCTTCAGCATTGATTTCTGCCACGAGTGGTCACTTGTCTGGTGTGAACGATAGATCTACGGTTCTGCGATGGCACGAGCGTTTTGGACATCTCCCCTTTCCGTTAATAAAGAAGTTGTTTCCTCATTTGTTTGCTTCTGTCTCCATTGACTCCTTCGCTTGTGAAGTGTGTCAATTGGCTAAACATGTCAGGGCTTCGTACCCTATGTCATTGAATAAAACCACTCATCTGTTTGCCTTAGTTCATTCCGATGTTTGGGGTCCTTCTGGAGTACCCACGTGTGGTGGTTGTCACTATTTTTTGACGCTTATTGATGATTACTCTAGATGTACGTTCGTGTACTTGTTGCGAGAACGTAGTGAGGTTCCAGCAGTTGTGAAAAACTTTGTTGCCTTTGTTGAGACTCAATTCCATACAACTGTTCAAGCTTTCCGTACGGATAATGCAAGGGAATATGTCTCCCAATCCCTTGATGATTTCTTGAAAGGCAAGGGTATTGTTCATGAAACCTCTTGTAGCTATACCCCACCTCAAAATGGTATAGCTGAACGAAAAAATCGTCATCTTTTGAATGTTACTCGGGCCATTATGTTCCAACGTCATGTCCCTAAGCGGTATTGGGGTGATGCACTTCTCACTAGTGCACATCTCATTAACCGTATGCCTACTAGGGTGTTGGATGGTCAGTCTCCATATTCTACCCTGTGGCCCACTCAGAATCCGTGGCCTCTTACTCCTCGTGTCTTTGGGTGCAGTTGTTTTGTGCATAATCATAGCCCTACTCTCAAAAAACTTGATCCCCGGTCTATTAAAGGAGTTTTCTTGGGGTAATCTTCCACTCAGAAGGGGTACAAATGTGTGGATCCCACTACTTCCAAAGTGTATGTTTCGAGGGATGTCACATTTCATGAACATGAGTCGTATTTTCCGGTGAATCCTCTTCAGGGGGAGTGCCTTGGGAACAAAGGGGAAGAGTATTCTTCTAATCAGCTGATTCAGTTTATGGAGTTTTTGGATTACAAGGTTAGTCCCAGTGTGATTGACACGGTCACGGTCAGTAATGAGAAGGGCAGTCATATGGAAGGGGTCACGGTGGATGCTCAGCCCATTGTTGCCCGGGATCACTTGTTTGGCCAGGTTTATGTCAGAAAGGAGAAAGCTACAGTGGAAGATGTTGGTGATGAGGATAGAACCAATCCCAATCCTGTGATCTCCCCGGATGACCCAAGTCCATCGAATGAAGAGCTCCCTATTGCTTTGCGCAAAGGCACCAGGTCATGTACTTCTCACCCTATTCAGAGATTTGTTTCTTATGCTAAGCTCAGTACAAATTACAAGTGTTTTATCACAACCTTATCCAAAGTTGTTATTCCCAGGTCGGTGGATGATGCTAAGGATGATCCCAAGTGGTTACATGCTATGACGGAGGAGATGGGTGCGTTAGCGAAGAACAAAACATGGGAAGTTGTTGATATCCCTAAAGGGACACACTTAGTTGGCTCTAAGTGGGTTTACAACGTGAAGTACAAACCTGATGGCACTGTAGATCGATATAAAGCTCGTCTGGTTGCAAAGGGGTTCAGCCAGAAGTATGGGATCGACTATCTTGAGACCTTTGCCCCTGTTGCAAAGTTGAAGACCGTGAGGGTTATTCTTGCTCTTGCTGTGCACAGGAAGTGGCGCATGGACCAGCTTGATGTTAAAAATGCGTTCTTGAACGGCCATCTGGAGGAAGAAGTCTATATGAGCATGCCTCCCGGGTATGTTCAAGAGGGAAAATGTTGTCACCTCAAGAAAGCTTTGTATGGCCTGAAGCAGTTGCCTAGAGCTTGGTTTGAGAGACTAAGGATCGTTATGAAGTCTACTGGGTACAAGCAAGGAAATGGAGATCATACCCTATTCATAAAGCAGAGAGATGGTCTGGTGAGTCTTCTCCTTGTCTACGTTGATGATATGATTGTCACTGGCAGTGATGAAGAAGAAAACAGAAAGATGAATGAGAGATTAGCTAAAGAATTCGACCTCAAGGATCTGGGTAAGCTGAGATATTTTCTGGGGATAGAGATTGCTCGATCAGAGACAGGGCTGGTTATGAATCAAAGGAAGTACACTCTTGACTTACTAAAGGAGACAGGTAAACTTGGTTGTAGGCCCTATCTTACTCCTATGGAGTCGGGGACTAAGATAAGTATCAAGACGGGCACTATTCTGGATGAGGAAGGAAAAGGGCGATATCAGAGGCTAGTCGGCAAGCTTATCTACCTTACTCTAACTCGCCCTGATATCACGTATGCGGTAAATGTGCTAAGTCAATTTATGCATGCTCCCACGGATTGTCACTGGAAGAGTGCAGAAAGAGTGTTGGGATATCTAAAGAATGACCCAGGAAAAGGACTGCTGTATACTCGACAAGACAAACTTACTATTGAGGGCTACTCAGATGCAGATTGGGCAGGTTGCACTGACACAAGGAGGTCCACTACAGGGTATTGTATCTTTCTTGG
This sequence comes from Nymphaea colorata, assembly GCF_008831285.2. NCBI lineage: Eukaryota > Viridiplantae > Streptophyta > Magnoliopsida > Nymphaeales > Nymphaeaceae > Nymphaea > Nymphaea colorata. The sequence goes on along the minus strand of NC_045151.1, from coordinate 12,067,206 downwards.
AGGTAACCTAGTTGTTTGGAGAAGTAAGAGGCAAGAAGTATGTTCGAGGTCTAGTGCTGAGGCTGAGTACAGGGCTGTTGCAATGGGGGTTACAGAGATGCTGTGGCTGAAGATTCTTTTGACTGATATTGGTGTGGAACTGGGAGATAAAATGAAGATGTACTGTAACAACAAATCTGCGATTAATCTTGCCAATAATCCAGTTCTACACGACAGGACCAAACGTGTGGAGATTGACCGTCATTTTATCCGGGAACGCATTGACTCAAAGGAGCTGATTCTACCATATATGAAGTCTGAAGATCAAGTTGCAGACATCCTAACTAAAGGGCTTTGTACTTCTTCATTCGAAAAGAATGTTAGCAAGCTTGGCATGTTTGACATGTATGCCAAGCTTGAGGGAGAGTGTTAGAATATGGTGTTGTGGGAACCGGGTCCATATCTGGACCCGGTTCTATGGGGTGCGGGTACCGAGGCGGGCTCGGTACCCTAGGCGGCTTCTCCTCTCTCCCTTCTTTATATTGTCACTTATGTACAAATGTTGAATTAAGTGAAATAGAATTTTCTCTCTCCTAGGGTTGGGGTGTGCACCTAGGTAGAGCTTCCCGTGGTTTTTTCCTCGTCCGAGGTTTTTCCACGTACATCGTGTGTTCTTCCTCCTCTTCCTCTACGTGGTTCGTGTTTCTACAGCTTTAATACAATCATCACAAGAGATCATTTCTTTACATTTGTCTTCCAAAAAAGGGATAGAAGACATTTTTCCTACACTTGAATGCCCAAGTCTTTGATGCCAAATTTGAATGTCACTTTTCTTGACTACATTGCAAGTAGGGTTGGAAAGATCCAAATAATCCACATAGTAGAGATCATTTTTCCTAAAACCTTCCTCAATCGTCCTCTTGGAAAGAAATTTATTTTGTGAGAAGATAATATCACATCCATGATTGGTTATTTGAGAAACCGACAAGAAATTTAAGTTAAGTTTGGGAATAAATCTAACTTTTGGTATTTTGAAAATTTTTGAATTAAAATTTTGATCAATATTCCCAACATATTTGATTTTAAGAGGAGTTCCATCGGCGGTTTTAACAAAAGGGCACGATTCTTCCTTAGTGCATTCGGTAAGTAGTGAACTACAAGGGGTCATATGAAATGCAGCTCCGGAATCAAGTATCCAAGAGTACTTACTTGATGATGTAGATGCCACCGTTGCTTCGGAAGTTGGAGAAGCCCCTCCTCCTTTGAAAAGTGGTTGAAGAGCATCAATAAGCTTTGGTTGGAGAGCACTTACAAGCTTGTCTATGTCAAACCGATTGCTTTCTTCATACATTGTCCCAGCCATACTTGTCTTTCTATCAAATTTCCTCAATTTAGGACATCTAGGTTTAGTATGTCCTTCTTCTTGACAATGAAAACATATAATCTTCTTGTTGCCTTTATCCTCATAATTTCGATTAAAGTGAGGAGGCCTATAAGTTCTCATATGAGCGCCGGGTCTTGAGGTAGTAAGAACACTTTCACTCTTTTCTTTAGAAAAATTGAGTCTAATTTCTTCCATTTGAAGCTCCGCTATAGCTTCATTCATAGATGACACTTTCTGTCTATGGAGCAAGGAAGTTTTGACTCCATCATATTCCGGTCTAAGACCAAGAATGAATTTATAAAATTTTTCTCTTTAGATTTGTTTTTTCCTTACTCCAATGTCTCTTGGATCATACCATTCGGGTTCAAATAGGGCAAGTTCATCCCATAATTGTTCCATTTCTCCAACATACTCCTTAAGAGACTTATCTCCTTGTTAGAGACTTGCAATCTTCATTTGAAGATTACACATGTAAGCTACATCTTTCATAGTGTGGGTTTTCTTGAGGAATTCCCAAGCTTCATGAGTAAAATTATGCTTTGCTATTTGGCCCATAGTAGTAGTATCGACACAAGCAATAATCCTTGTGATAATCTTGTGATGTCCTATCTTCCACTCTTCCCATTTTCTTTCATATTCATTCATGACCTTATCTTTTTCTACTCCATCTAGTTATTGGGCTTTTCCATCTATGGTTTTGGTTAGGACTAATTGTGGTTCACTTTTAGAACCATCAACAAGTCCCCATAAACCTTTACTTCTAATGAAATGTTCCATAGTTTTTGCCCAAGAAACATAATTTGATGAAGTAAGTTTAGGGAGAAGAGTAGAAGTTCTATCATCCATAATGTGTACCTTGTAAGATGAAGTTGATGTAGCCACAAGAGTAGTGTCAAAACAGCTCTCAACGTTGGTGAAAAATCCACGAAATCAGCCACCACAAAACAGCAAGAGGGTAGCTCCAAAAATATGAAGAGCTTGCTGCCACGAGGGAAGATATTACTAGGAAAACAGTCACAACTTTGGCAGCCACGGAAGCTTGATAAGATGTGCTGAATCCCGTCACGTAGATCACTTTAAATGTTCAGGAAGTAATTTCCAAGAGCCAGCAAAAAGAGAAAAAACAGCACCTCCTTGAGTCAAATCGCAGCTAGCAATATATCGAACACTTGGAGTGCTTCACAGCTCCAAAGAAAGAACACGTGCTGAAAACTTCAAACCTTGAAGGACAGCAAGACGAAGAGCTAAAACGTGATTCTGATACCATGTAAATCAGGCCCAAACTTGTCAAGACAAATGCTTCAAGAGAAACACTCTTGAAGCTTCCAATAACTTCAATAAATAGCACACACAAAGAACCTCAATCTTGAGGAGAAGAAGAATGTATTAATCTTGACAAAAGTATACAAAAAGAGGCTAAAATGCCATGTAATAATAAGGGTCCCAAGTGCCCTATTTATACAAGAAATAAAGAAGAAAAGAGGAAGAGGAAATGGCTGTTGGAGCTCCCAACGGCTAGATTTCTAGCCGTTGGGAACTACCAACAGCTATTTCCTTTGTAAAATAAAAAAAGGAAAAAAATTCAGAAAAATGCACGAAAAATAAAGAAAAATAAATACAAGAAGTCCTACTTATACACACATATATTTATGTATACAAATCATACATCAAACTGCTAGGAGTTTAAGATATATGATAGTAGATATCAAAACATGTATGTATACTTACATTATAAATTCTAACAGAGGGAGCTTATACAACAAGGTAGAAACCACCCCTCCGGACCTGGTAGCGAACTCACAGAAACAGCGGCACCGATTGGCAGTCCAAGCAGAAGAGGAGAGACACAGACTCAGGCTCTGCCGCAAGGTACGCCGAATCCTGCTTTATCTGTGCAGGAAAAGGAAAACAACTATGAGGGAAGGTGGAAACCAGCGAAGATGGATTTTCTATGATTCAAGAGGACCCTCTGAGATGGATTTTCAAGGCCGACCAGTTCTTTGAGGCCACAAAACCATCAAAGACCAGCGAGTGAGCTACGCTGCGATGCACTTTGACAGTCCAACAATCCGCTGGTATCGGTGGCTACTGGCGCAGCAAGGAAAACAGTCTTGGGCGGTATTGATCGAGACAATGAAGGCACGATTTGGACCCTTAGCTTACCTTGACTACAATGTCGAGTTATCCAAAATTAAGCAGAGAGGCACAGTTGTGGAATATGAAGAGCAATTTGAAGACCTCAACAACATGGTGAGGGGTTGGCCGATTGAAGCACTAGTCGAGGCGTTTGTTGGAGGACCTCAGGGATGAAATTAGAATCAAAGTCCAAGCAGCATGCCCTCACAGTTTATTAGTATGTTTTGAACTTGCGAGAATGGGAGAGGAAAAGAATAGAAAATTGGGCGGGTATCGACAGACAGTGGAGCAGCGAGAGGAGTCAGCGACCGAATGGATTCCACTCAGAAAATTCAGGAGCAATGATGGGTGAAAAGAAGACAAACCTGCCCCCAAAACAGGTGGTTTGACGTCTCACACCTGATCAGATAATGGAAAAGTGCAGGAGGGGAATATGCTTTCACTACGACCAGCCTTGGAACCCTAGGCATGCTTGTTGAAAACTACACATGTATTTGGTGGAAGAAGAGGCAAACGATCGGTTGGTGGGAGACGAGGACTCAACTGGGGAACATCCACTAGAGACAAGGGATGAGCAGCAGCTTGAAGTCGGCCTGCAGCCGGAGATATCCCTGTGCGCCTTGGCAGGAGATGAAGTACCACATCTCATGCGCATTGAAGGATGCCTTAGGGGTCGAACAGTGAGCGTTCTGGTAGACACCGGCTCGACGCATAATTTCATCTGCGAAAAGTCAGCAAAATCACTTGGATGCAAAGTGGAGATGCAACCTGTGTTTGATGTAGTAGTGGGGGACGGCAGCACACTCAAATGCAAGGGCAAGTGTGGGCGTGAAACACTGGAAATCCAGGGACACCAATTTCCAGTAGAGCTATATGCCCTCGCCATGGCCAGTATAGACCTGGTCCTAGCAATCCAATGGTTGAAGAGTCTAGAGAGGTCATTTGGGACTTCGTCGGCATGAAATTGCATTTCAACAAGGAGGGTGAAGGGAGGTCAACATTGGAGGCAATGCCGCGAAGGCGAAACGAGGAGAGAATGAGGGCCAACATGCTGAAGGGAAGCGCAGCATCCTTTGTTCTGCTGCTATCTGCTGAGCCAACAATAGAGACACCAGCGCAGCTTGCTCAGCAAAGAGGAACTAATCCAAGCAAATTATCAGCCCTATTAACGGAATTTAAGAAGGTGTTTGAACTACCAAAAGGGCTCCCTCCACAGCGCAGGTCTGATCACAGAATACTGCTGCAAAAAGGGGTAGAAGCAATGAATTGATGCCCGTTGTAGAAACACGAACAAGAAGAGGAAGAGAAACAACGATCACGATATAACGTGGAAAACCCTCAACAAGAGGGAAAAAACCACGAATGAGGAGGAGCCGTTGCCCACTAGCCGCCAGACTCTCTCTCTCCTTAGTCTTTCATTCACACCTTAAGGATTAGGGTTACACAACTTAAATAATGCCCAACAAGGGCTACAAGTTGGATCGGATACGGATCCGGACCCGGTCCTGAGACCCATCTAACATACTTCAACACTCCCCCTCAAGTTGGGCATACATATCAAACATGCCCAACTTGGATACATTTCTCTCAAATGAGGTCGAAGATAAAGCCTTCGTCAGAACATCAGCCGTTTGGTCTTCAGATCTAATGTAAGGAAGTACAAGTTTTTTAGCATCAATTCTCTCTCGAATGAAATGCCGGTCAATCTCAACATGCTTTGTTCTGTCATGAAGCACAGGGTTGTTGGCCAAGTTAATTGCGGACTTGTTATCGCAGTACATCTTCATTGGTTCTTCAACCTTTATACCAATATCAGTCAACAATACTTTCAGCCACAAAAGCTCAGAAACTCCCATAGCAACAGATCTGTATTCTGCTTCAGCACTGGAACGCGAACAAACATCTTGCCTTTTACTTCTCCAAACTATGAGATTCCCTCCCAAATAAATACAATAGCCAGAGGTAGACCTCCTAGTGTCAATACAGCCTGCCCAGTCTGCATCTGAATAACCTTCAATCCCAAGAGTGTCTTGCTTGACATATAAGAGACCTTTGCCAGGATTCCTCTTCAAGTAGCACAAGATCCTGTCAACAGCCTTCAAGTGGGCATCCGTGGGAGCATGCATGAACTGGCTCATCACATTCACAACAAAGGTAATATCAGGTCTAGTGAGAGTAAGATAAATTAACTTCCCTACAAGACATTGATATCTTCTTTTTGCCTCTTCACAGAGTGGCTTTCCGTCTCTAAGACTTAGCTTATGGCCAGCATCTAAAGGAGTAGAAGCTGGTTTACACCCTAGTTTCCCAGTCTCCTTTAACAAATCTAGAGTGTACTTCCGTTGATTTAGCACAAGGCTAGTTCCAGACCTAGCAATTTCTATGCCAAGGAAGTATTTCAACTTACCAAGGTCCTTAAGATCAAACTCGATCGCCAACAGTTTCTTTAACTTCATTATTTTATCTTCATCATCACCTGTGACAATCATATCATCAACATATACCAACAAAATAGTAACCTTTTGTTCATTTCTCTTCACAAAGAGTGTATGATCTCCATTCCCTTGATGGTATCCACATTGTCTCATGACAAGTCTGAGTCGTTCAAACCATGCTCGAGGAGATTGCTTGAGCCCATATAAAGCTTTCCTTAGCTTGCAACATTTTTCAGGTTCCTCATATCCTGGAGGCATACACATATATACTTCCTCTTCAAGGTCTCCATTGAAAAATGCGTTCTTGACATCAAGTTGGTACATCTTCCACTCCTTCATCACAGCTAAAGAGATAATGACTCTGACAGTCTTCATCTTCGCAACATGAGCAAAGGTCTCCAAATAATCAATCCCATATTTCTGACTAAACCCCTTGGCCACAAGACGAGCTTTGTATCTTTCAACACTCCCATCTGGTTTGTACTTGATGGTGTAGACCCACTTAGATCCAACCAAGTGAGCCGCCTCAGGAATCTTTACAACTTCCCATGTCATGTTTCTTCGCAAGGCTTCCATCTCTTCTTGCATTGCATAAGTCCACTTAGGATCACTCTGAGCCTCAGCAACATTCCTGGGAATCATAGTCAAAGAAAGAGAAGATACAAAGCATTTGTAGTCCTTGCTCAGTCTAGAATATGAAACAAAGTTACTGTAGAAATACGAACAAGAAGAAGACGAAGAGAAACAATGATCACGATGTAACGTGGAAAACCCTAGGGAGAAAAAACCACGAATGAGGAGGAGTTGGTGCCCATTAGCAGCCAGACTCTCTCTCTCTTAAGATTATCATTAACACTTAAGGATTAGGGTTACATGACTTAAGTAGAGCCCAAAACGGGCTACAAGGCAGGTCGGGTATGGATCCGGACCCGAAACACACAATCCATCAACACTCCCCCTCAAGTTGGGCATACATATCAAACATGCCCAACTTGGATACATTCCTCTCAAATGAAGCTGAAGGAAGAGCTTTCGTCAGAACATCAGCAGTTTGGTCTTCAGACTTCATGTAAGGTAAGATCAACTCTTTCGCATCAATCCTTTCCCGAATGAAGTGACGATCAATTTCAACATGTTTTGTTCTGTTGTGAAGAACAGGATTGTTGGCTAAGTTGATTGCAGACTTGTTATCACAGTACATCTTCATAGGTCCTTCAATCTCTATTCCAATGTCAGTCAACAATATCTTCAACCATAATAACTCTGACACTCCCATAGCAACTGCCCTATATTCTGCCTCTGCACTGGATCTAGAGCAAACATCCTGTCTCTTGCTCCTCCATACAACAAGGTTTCCTCCCAAGTAGACACAGTACCCTGTAGTGGATCGTCTGGTATCACCACAACCTGCCCAATCCGCATCAGAATAGCCCTCGATTTCCACAGTCTCTTGTTTCACATACAGGAGTCCCTTACCAGGATTTTTTTTCAGGTAGCATAGCACTCTGTCCACAGCCTTCAGATGTGCATCGGTAGGCGCATGCATGAATTGGCTCAAAACATTCACCGCAAAGGTGATATCAGGTCTCGTGAGGGTAAGATAAATTAGCTTTCCAACCAAACGTTGATATCTTCCCTTGTCTTCTTCACAGAGAGGCTCTCCATCTCTAAGACTCAACTTGTGCCCAGTGTCAAAAGGGGTAGGAGTAGGTCTACATCCCAATTTACCAGTTTCTTCCAGCAGATCTAATGTATATTTCCTTTGGTTTAGTACAAGACCAGTACTAGACCTAGCAACCTCCATACCAAGAAAATACCTTAGCTTGCCAAGATCTTTGAGGTCGAATTCTGTAGCCAGTAACCCTTTTAGCTTGATAATCTCCTCCTCATCATCTCCAGTAACAATCATGTCATCTACGTAGACGAGCAGGAGAGTAACCCTGCTCTCCTTCTTCTTCACAAACAGAGTGTGATCTCCATTTCCTTGTTTGTATCCATGACGTATCATCACTCTTCTTAGTCGTTCAAACCACGCTCTGGGCGATTGCTTAAGGCCATACAAGGCCTTTTTCAGCTTACAACATTTTTCTGGTTCTTCATATCCTGGAGGCATATGCATATATACTTCTTCTTCGAGGTCACCATTGAGGAATGCATTCTTAACATCCAGTTGATACATCTTCCACTCCTTCATCACAGCTAGGGATATAACCACCGTCACAGTCTTCATTTTCGCAACAGGTGCAAAGGTTTCCAAGTAATCAATTCCATATTTCTGGCTAAACCCCTTGGCCACAAGTCGAGCTTTATATCTTTCAACACTCCCATCTGGTTTGTACTTGATGGTATACACCCATTTGGATCCAACTAGGTGAGCGGCTTTAGGAATCTTCACCACTTCCCATGTCAAGTTTCTTCTTAGGGCATCTATTTCTTCTTTCATTGCATCAGCCCACTTGGAGTCACTTTGAGCTTCAGCGACAGTCCTGGGAATCACAGCCAAAGAGAGAGTAGAAACAAAGCACTTGTAATCTTTCCCAAGTCTGGAATAAGAAACAAAATTACCAATGGGGTGTTGAGTACATGACCTGACACCCTTTCTCAGGGCAATGGGAAGATCGTCATTCTTCTTTTCAACCTCATCATGAGTCTCCACGGTCTCCTTGGTAGGACTTGGTTCATCCAGGGAAGGAGTGGCATTGGGATTGGAAGTAGATTTAGCATCACAAGTCATCACCTCTGTCCGAGTACCTCGTCTAGAGTAGAACTGTCCAAACAACTGAGGGCCTTCCTTCTCAATGCTATTGTCACCCCTTTCCTCCTTCTCAGGCACATCAACAGTATTAAGTGATTCTGCTTTCTTGTTGTCCAAAAAATCTATAAACTGAAGTTCCTGTCTCTGAGAATACTCTTCCCTGCCCACAGACTGCTCCCCCTGAAGAGGATTCGCACCAAAGTAAGAGGCATGTTCCAAGAAGGTAACATCCCTCGTAACATAAGCTCGACCAGTAATAGGATCAATACATTTGTATCCTTTTTGCGTAGGGGAGTATCCAACAAAGACACCTTTGATAGACCTAGGATCAAGTTTCTTGACATTTGGACTGTGATCATGGATAAAACATACACAACCAAAAACACGAGGAGGAAGAGGAAATGGTGGACGACTGCCAGGAAGCAGCGAGTGGGGAGTCCTACCATTCAAAACACGACTGGGCATGCGGTTAATAAGATAGGCACTAGTAAGAACTGCATCACCCCAATAGTGTTTAGGAAGATTTCTCTGAAACAAAAGAGCCCTGGTGACATTAAGAAGTTGACGATTTTTCCTTTCAGCTACCCCATTTTGAGGGGGGGGTGTAACTAGAGGATGTCTCATGAACAATCCCCCGTTGTCTAAGAAACTCCTCAACAGGCTGACACATGTACTCACGGGCATTATCGGACCTGAAAGTTTTAACATTCGCACCATACTGGGTATGCACAAGAAGAATAAATGTCTCTATGATGCGAGGAACCTCGCTGCGGTCTTTTAACAAGTATATAAATGTAGCACGAGAGAAATCATCAATGAAAGTGATAAAATACTGGAAACCTTGACGGGTATGAATGCCCGAAGGTCCCCATACATCAGAGTGAATCAGGGAAAAAGCTTCATTAGCACAACTAGAAGAAAGAGGGTACGAAGCCCTCACATGTTTGGCAAACTGACAAACATCACAAGAAATGGAAGACAAATCAAAGGAGGAACACAAGTCTGGAAACAAATGTTTCAAAATCCCAAAAGGTAAATGCCCAAAACGTTCATGCCAGTACATAAAAGACTGAAGACAATCTTCTCTTCTCTTATCTGTCTTGCGGATCGCTGTCAACAGAGCAGTAGCCACACGTATGGGAAGACGATATAATCCATCAGAAGCTAAACCAATCCCAATCCTCTTCCCTGTCACCAAGTCCTGCAAAACACAACGATCGGCAGAGAATATAAGTTCACAATTCAATTCTTTAGTAAGTCTACTGACTGATAAGAGATTTAAAGGAAACTGGGGAACATGTAAAGTGCCCTGCACATGAAATTTGTCCAACAAGGACAGAGTGCCTTCGCCTGCCACACAGGTAGAGGAACCATCTGCAAGAGAAACACGTTCCTTTCCCGAGGACAACTTGTACTCATGAAACAATTTTGGATTACCTGTCACGTCATGAGTAGCACCACTATCGACAATCCATTCCCCCACAGAAGAGTTACCTTGATTGCCAATAACCGCGAGAGCATGATTAGCTGTAGTTCCCTCTGAGGTCTCAATCTTGTTGACATCGATCCTGCCCAAATAAGCCCTTAGTTCACGAAGCTGGTCAGCAGAAATGGAGACTTTTTCTCCACTGGATGCTTGCACCTCAGACACAGGCGTTCTCCCAATCGAAGATCTCCCTTTGTGTCCCTTCTTTTCTGGATGAAGATCCCAACAATAATCCACGGTGTGACCTGTCTTCTTGCAGTGAGTGCACCGACGAAGGGATCTAGACGGGCCGCCAGGACCACGACTCATGAGAGCGGATCTCTCGTTATAGGGCACAAGTTCCCTCTTCCCTTCTTTTGTAACAAGCCTCCTCTGTTCTTCCGCTTCAACACAGGAGTACACATCTTCAATACTGGACACCTCCCCTGAATTCAGAATCTGGCTTCGAACACCTTCAAACTCATCATTTAAACCTGCTAAAAATAGGAACACCCTGTTTTCCCATTCATGAGCAACATAGAGCGCCTGATCATGGGAACAATGCCAATGAATATCAGAATGATAGTCAAGCTCTTCCCACTTGGCTTTCAAAGCCCCATAGTACTCTGCAACAGACGAGTTCCCTTGTCGAATGCCATAGACTGTCTTCATTACTTGGTAAGTACGAATTGCGGTCTTCTTTTGGCCATACATTTGCTCGAGGACCACCCACATGTCTCTAGCAGTCTTCTTCCGAAGGATAAGGAGCTGAATATCGGTGGAAACAGAATTGACAATCCAAGTTTTCACTTGATTATCCTCAAGAAACCAAGTATGCCACACATCACTTGTTCTTGCTGGTTCGGGGTTGGTCCCATCAATATAGGCCATGCGACCACGGCCAGCAATCCCCATAGTCATAGCAGGCGACCACGAGAAATAATTCTCCTTGGTGAGGCGAAGAGTGATGACCTGCATGGGAACATTCTCAGTTCTAAAAGCCCCTATTTCAGTGGGATTGGTGTTGACGGTTGACGAGGAAGAGGCTGCCATAATCACAGACCAGTCTAGCTACGGGTGAAGCCCAGTAGGCAGCAAGGGCAGCAGGGAGCAACAGCACAATACAACACCAAAAAAGGCAGAGAGCAGGCAACAGACAAAACGGAGAACGCCTAAACCTCACCGGCGGAAGAGACAGCAACAGAGAGACAGCGCCGGAGAAAAAGAACGAAGCAGAGCGGCGCGGCGCTGGGCGGAAACAGACCGCCAGAACCAGGCAGAGCGGCGCACCGGCGGAAGCAGACCGCCGGAACCAGGCAGAGCGGCGCGGCGCTGGGCGGAAATAGACCGCCGGAACCAGGCAGAGCGGCGCGGCGCCGGAAAAAGACACGGCGGTGGGCGATGCGTTGGATGACAGAGAGGAACGCCGCTGGACAGGGCGTCGCTGGGCAGGCCGACGCTGGGCGGAAGCGACTGAACAGGAACGATGCTGATCAGGGCGTCGCTGGGCTGGTCGTCGCTAGGCGGAGACGGCGGAATCCTGAGCGGCGCTGATCAGGGCGGCGCTGGGCGGAGACGGCGGCGGGGCGACAGACGAAGCTCGGGCGTCGGGCACGAGCGTCGAGCACGAGCATCGGGCGAAGCTCGGGCACGAGCGTCGGGCACGAGCGTTGGGCACGGGCGATGAACAGTGCCGGGCGAGACGATGAACAGTGTCGGGCGAGTCAATGAACAGTGCCGGGCGAATCCTCCTCCAACACGGGCAAAAGACAAACCAGAAACGCCGGAACTTCACGGCTCTGATACCATGTAGAAATACGAACAAGAAGAAGACGAAGAGAAACAATGATCACGATGTAACGTGGAAAACCCTCAACACGAGGGAGAAAAAACCACGAATGAGGAGGAGTTGGTGCCCACTAGCAGCCAGACTCTCTCTCTCTTAAGATTATCATTAACACTTAAGGATTAGGGTTACATGACTTAAGTAGAGCCCAAAACGGGCTACAAGGCGGGTCGGGTATGGATCCGGACCCGAAACACACAATCCATCAACAGTTACCAATAGGATGTTGAGTACATGACCTGACACCCTTTCGTAGGGCGATGGGAAGCTCTTCACTAGCAGCAATAGTCTGAATCTCTTCTTCAACAGGTTGCTTCTGCGCACGACTTGGGTCATCCAGGGAAGGACTAATTGGATTGGGAGTAGAATTCTCACCACCTGTCATCTCATCTGTACAAACTCTTCGCCTAGAGTAAACTTGCCCAAATAGACTATTGCACTTCTCTTCTGCCTCAGTGGAACACTCTCCATTTTTCTCCTGTTCATGCACCTCACTAGATGGACCAACGGAGTCACGCCTGTAGTCCAAAAAATCTGTAAACTGAATTTCCTGACTCGGAGAATACTCTTCCTGTGACATAGAGTACTCCCCTTGAAGAGGATTCTCACCAAAATAGGAAACATGTTCAAGGAAAGTGACATCTTTGGTAACATAGGCCCGACCAATGGAAGGGTCTCGACACTTGTACCCTTTTTGAGTGGGAGAATACCCTAAAAAAATGCCCTTAATAGATCTTGGATCAAGCTTTTTAATGTGAAGACTATGATTGTGAATAAAGCAAACACAACCAAAAACTTTGAGTGGAAGAGAGAAAGGTTCACGACTCCTCGGTAACATAGAGTGAGGCGTCTTCCCATTCAACACACGACTAGGCAACCGGTTTATAAGATACGCACTGGTCAGCACAGCATCCCCCCAATACCTTTTTGGAACATGACGTTGAAAAAGAAGAGCCCGAGTCATATTCAATAACTGACAATTTTTCCGTTCAGCAACTCCATTTTGAGGAGGGGTATAACTACAGGAAGTCTCATGAACAATTCCCTTTTTTCGAAAGAAGCTATCAACAGACTGGCACATATACTCTCGAGCATTGTCAGATCGAAATGTCTTAACAGATGCTCCATATTGAGTTTCCACATAAGCAATGAAAGTCTCTATGACAGTAGGAACTTCACTACGGTCTTTCAGCAAGTAGACAATAGTGTTACGAGAATAATCATCTATAAAGGTGATAAAATATTGAAAACCATGACAAGAAGGAATCCTTGCAGGCCCCCACACATCAGAATGAATCATGTCAAATACCTCAGTAGACCGATGGCTAGACAAAGGGTATGAAGCCGTAACATGTTTGGCCAGGTGACAGACATCACAAGACACCATAGTCATATCTAACCTGGAACATATATCAGGAAACAACTGTCTAAGAAGGCCAAAAGGCAAGTGTCCAAGGCGCTCATGCCAACGTAGAAGCAACTGAAGGGAGTCCTCTCTATTCTTCGTGGCTTGGCTGACTGCCGTCATGAGAGCCTGAGCAGCACGCATAGGTAAATGATAGAGCCCGTCAGAAGCTAGACCAATCCCAATCATCTTCCCTGTCACCAAGTCCTGCATAACACAGCGATCAGCGGAAAATATAAGTTCGCAATTTAACTCCTTCGTGATCTTGCTAACCGACAAGAGATTCAAGGGAATATGAGGAACATGTAGAGCATTGTGGACTAAGAACTTGTTCAAAAGTGGGAGACCCCCTTTTCCAGCCAGAGAGTTAGATGAACCATCGGCAAGGGAAACACGATCCTTTCCTGATGAAAGCTTATACCCATGAAAGACCTTAGGATCGCCGGTCATGTGGTGAGTAGCGCCACAGTCAATGATCCACTCTTCCATACGGCAATCCGCCATCACGTCTATAGATGAAGAAGCTGCCATAATCACAGATAGTCCAACAGGAGGCACGAGCAGCGATACAACAAGAGAGGCACCGGTGACAACAGAGAGCACCAACGGGCAGTAATATCCTTGGATAGAATCACAAGAACGAGAGAAAAATCAAGTTCTATCTAGAAAGGAACGATAAAGAGAGAGAGGTAATATCTTCACCGGATTCCCAATCAACCCCAAGAGTGAACGGAATGTCGATTGGGGGAAACGATCGTCGATGTCGCTCGACAGAAGCAGTTCCTTCTCTCTCTCGGGCTGCAATCTCCCACGGGTAGAGGTTGCGCCACACGTTCTCCTTGCTGGAATCAAGATTCAAGAGGCAAAACCCAGCAAGTATCAAGGTATAGAAGTGAATAGGAAATCAACTTCGAGATGAGGAAAGCCTTCACCCGTAAGACCAATTTAACCCCAGTCTTTTGTAAGGAAAGGGGGATGCGATCGCCGGAGCGCCGGCGGACGTTGAGGCAATCCTCAAGTTACGCTCCTCTCCTCCTTTACGTCCTCTACCAAGTCACGGACCAGCCACCTCTTCTTGCACGGTGGGCGCCAAAAAAAAAAACAAGAAGATGGAATCAAAGATCAACCAAGCAATATATTGCAGGTAAGAGGCGGATGCACTTCACCGGATTTGCAAAAGACCCCTAGGAAGTGATAGAAATGTAGCACCAATATCTGTAACCCGAAAACAGCACTCACGCAGGAAGATAGAGATAGAGAGAGAGAGAGAGAGAGAGAGAGAATGAAACCAAGAAGAAACTGAGGAGAAGAAGCCGTAGCCAAAATGGTTTGCACGGCCTCTATTTATAATCCCATTTCCAGAATTCTAAGAGTCTCCAATCGTAGAATCCTAGGAGATTTCACAAGCTCCAAGGACATTAATTACATCATAGAAACCTAAGAGACTTCACATATTACAAGGATATTAACTACAACATAGAATCCTAGGAGACTCTCCACATGTTACAAGGACATTAAATATTTTAACACATTCTACAAGGAGGTGGAATCCTAAGAGACTCCTCTTCAACGTGCTGGTGAAGGATTTATATTTTAACACCCTCCCTCAAGTTGTGCATGGTTTTGCACCATGTACAACTTGCCTTTTAGAAACCAGAATCGTTCCTTTGTTAATCCTTTTGTAAATAAGTCTGCAACTTGTTCATCTGTACGAATATAAATAGGCTGAATCTCCTTGTCTTCCACCTTTTGTCTAACAAAGTGTTGATCAATCTCAATGTGCTTTGTTCGACCATGTTGTACGGGATTAAAGGCAATGTTAATAGCGCTTTGATTATCGCACATTAACATTGATGTTTTAATCTTTTCTCCAATGTCTTCTAGCAAATGTCTAACCCATGTAACTTCAGCAGTACCTGCAGCCATGCATCTGTATTCAGCTTCAGTGCTGGATCTTGCTACTGCCTTTTGCTTTCGACAACTCCAAGACACAAGATTACATCCAATGAAAATACAAAAACCAGAAATGGACTTTCTTTGATTGGGATCTCCAGCCCAATCTGCATCTGTGAATGTCATAAGTTGATGTCCAGTAGTTATATTTTCACTCTTACCATAAACTAAGTCATCTCCTGCTCTCCCTTTAAGATATCTTAATATTCTTTTGACAGCATCCATGTGAGTATCTCTAGGTGCATGCATAAATTGGGATACTTGATTCACAGCATATATAATATCTGGTCTAGTAAATGCAAGATATTGAAGTGCCCCAACAATACTTCGATATTGCGTAGGATCTTCATATAACTCCCCATCTTGAGCACTTAGTCTTTGATTTAGAACACTAGGAGTTCCAACAGGCTTACAATCAGACATACCTGACTTTTTCAACAGATCCAACGTGTATTTCTGTTGTGTCAATGTGAGGCTATTATTGTGCCTATCAATCTCCACTCCAAGAAAGAATCATAAATCACCAAGCTCTTTCATTTTGAAGTTTTGCATCATCAAAACTTTAGCTTCTTCTATGTGTTTTTCTGAATTGCCTGTGATAACAATATCATCAACATATATAAGAAGTAAAGTAAATATGTTTTCCTTTCGATAAATGAAAAGAGAGTGATCTAGAGGACATCTCCGAAAACCACATTCTTGAATCTTGCAAGAGAAACTGTCAAACCACGAACGTGAGGCCTGTTTAAGTCCATAAATAGATTTTCTTAGTTTGCAAACCCATGCATGAGAGTCTCCTTTCGTGTATCCTGGAGGTTGTTCCATATATACTTCCTCCCTTAAATCACCATGAAGAAAAGCATTCTTCACGTCCATTTGATGTAGTCTCCATCCATATTCAACTGCCAATGATATAATCACGCGAATTGTTCCCATTTTGATCACAGGGCTGAATGTCTCATTATAATCTTCTCCATATTGTTGTGTAAACCCTTTTGCTACTAACCTTGCTTTGTGTCTTTCTATGTTGCCGTCAGGTTTGTATTTAATTTTGTATACCCATTTGGAGCCCACTACGTTCTTTTCGTGTGGCCTCGGAACGATCTCCTATGTTCCACATTCATGCAAGGCATCCATTTCTTCTTTCATAGCCTTTCTCCAATGATGTGATTTTGATGCTTGATCAAATGAAGTAGGTTCTTCCTCCTTGCCAACTTTTGCCATGAATAACTGAAAATCAAGTGATAAAGAATCATAGCTAACCCACCTGTGAATGGGATGACGAATGCGTTGGGATCTTCTAAGGTGGGGCATGTTGTCTTCTTCACTGTGAGCATCTCTGTCCCTTAGTCGTCGACTGTAGATAAGACCCGAATACCGATGTGCATTGTTGCTCTGTTCTTCATTATTGTTTTCGAGATGACTTGATGACTGTGTTGGATCTTCTTGATTTTCACTTTGAGCCATATCCGACGGTTGTATTGCTCTCTCTGAATCTTCACTTTGAGGCACATCATTTTCTATAACAGGATCTGCATTGAATAACTATGTACTGGTCCAGGGATCATAAGATTCAATGGTCATAGGCATTTCATTTGTATTATCAAAACTATGTTCATCAAAAATGACATTTCTTGAAGTTTTGATACGTTTAGTTGTTGGATCATAGCATCGAAAACCTTTATATTCATCAGCATATCCAACGAATCTACATTGAATAGCTTTGCCTTGAAACTTGTTCCTCAAGGCAGCATCAACGTGAACATAGCATACACAACCAAAAACCTTCAAGTTCTTGTAATCAGGTTGTTTGCCTAAGAGTGTAAAATATGGCGATTTAGACATCAAGAGTATCATAGGCAAACAATTTATTATGTATACAGCAGTATGGAAGGCTTCAGTCCACAAGGAAATGGGCACATTAGTATCAAGCATCATGCTCATGGCGCTTTCAACTATATGTCGATGTTTCCGCTCAACTACACCATTTTGTTGTGGTGTGTAAGGGCAGGAAATTTGTCTAGTTATCCCTTTTTCACGTAGAAATTCAATAAAATCAAGCGAGGAATATTCTCCCCCTCCATCACATTGAAAATGCACCACATTGGATGAAAATTTAGTTTGAATCATGGCATAGAAGTTTCGAAATATGTGAGGTACTTCTGATTTGTGTTTCATGAAGTAAATCCAGGTGAAACGTGAGTAAGAGTCAATGAATAAGACATAATATCTTGACCCAGACATAGAATCAATAGGGGCTGGCCCCCATACATCAGAAAAAATAGTTTCAAAAGGTTTGGAAGCCCTTTGATTTATATTATGGAAAGGTAAAACATGACTCTTACAAAGTCCACAACTTGAACATTTTTTGACACTTGAAGTAAGAGGTAAACTTGATCTTGGAATGAGACTATCTGTGACAAGTTTTTCAATGAAATGTCGACCACAGTGTCCTAGCCGACTATGCCACAAATCAGACTCCAAAAATTGGTTAGGGCCCCTTACTTTTGATTGAAAATGGCAAGAACTTGGCACTGATGACGCATTATGAGAAAGAGAAAATGTCTTCAATCCTATATCAAAAGTGGATGAATCCTTGGGTAGACATTCCTTGAGGACGTACATATTTCCTTGACGCTCCCCTCTAGCGAACATTTTCTTCGTTTGGAGGTCCTTGACATAGACAGAAGAAGGTGTGAATTCAACAGAAGAGTTTGTATCATCAATGAGTTTAGAAATGGATATGATGTTCTTTTTGATATTGGAAGTAAGAACAACATTAGACAGTGATAGAGACGAGGATGACAATGGAATATGTGCATTTCCAATATGTAATAGAATGAGATTTTCCATCACCTGTTATAATGCAACTTCTATCGTAATGAGGGGATAAGTTAGTCAATTTACCTGCATTTCCTGTCACATGGGTAGCTGCACCTGAATCCAAGAACCATTCTCCCTGCTCATTTTGCTTTATAGTCATCTTTGAGAATGCGGCCATCAATAGCTGTTGCATATCTTCAGCGGTGGATTTAGAACTTTGTCCTCCTTGTTTATAATCATGTCTTACCCCTTTGTTTTTATTTTGAGGATTAAACCAACATTGTGCCTTCATGTGTCCTTTCTTGTTGCACTGAAAACAAATTGGTATTTTTCTTGAAGTATCCAAAGGAGACATACCTTGGTTATGTGGTGTTGGTAGAATGCCACGACCACCATGATTGGACTTCCCATGGCTCTTACCAAACTTTACATTCATAGCCAACACATTTTGGGAGTTCCCTTGAGTCCTTTCAATGACTCTTTTCATATTCATTTCATGTTGGAGAAGTTTACCTTGTAGTTCGTTGAAGGAAGGCAGAACAGGAAGGACCTCAAGAGCTGTAATAAAAGCATGATAATCATGCCCAAGTCCATTCAAGGTTTGCTGCACCTTTTCCTTATCAGAAATGTTATTCCCTGAGGCAGCAAGTTGGTCTGCGACGGCCTTAATACGCCCCAAATAATCCATGATAGATGTTGAACCTTTGCTCAAATTCTGAAATTCTTTCTTTAAGTACATAATTCGAGCTTCTGATATTTGGGAAAAGGTATCAGCAAGGGTTTTCCATAATTCTTCTGCAGTACAATCATCAGAAACTGAAAGTAACACTTGTTGAGATAAAGTGGACAAAATATACGCAACCAGACTTTGATCACGTCTCATCCACATAGCATGTTCAGGATTGTTGTCTTCATGAACAGCAATAACTTCTCCTGCCTCATTTTTTATTTCCTGTAAGACGGATATTGGTGGAGCCTTTGTTGAACCATCGAGATGTCCAAAGAGGCCTTGACTTCTTATGAAAGGCATGATTTGCCTTTTCCAGATCTGATAATTCTCATGGTTGAGTTTTTCGGTAATAAGGTGAGGAAAAAAACTTGAGGACATGCCAGAATGCGAAAGGTTTTCCATGACAGCAGAAAGGAATGGTATATAGGTAGAAGATGAGAGGGAAAGAAGACACGATATAACAAGATGTGTCCTTGGGTAAGCAAGAAGAAAAAGGAACAAGAATTGCGCAAGAGAAAAGTAAATTCGGGATAGAGACAAGATGAGAAAAGAGTTCTAACCAGATCAGACTTGTTTGGGCATTTCGTTTGGTAGAGATAATGTAACCTGGCTCTGATACCATGATAGAAATGTAGCACCAATATCTGTAACCTGAAAACAGCACTCACGCAGGAAGATAGAGATAGAGAGAGAGAGAGAGAGAGAGAGAATGAAAACAAGAAGAAACTGAGGAGAAGAAGCCGTAGCCAAAATGGTTTGCACGGCCTCTATTTATAATCCCATTTCCAGAATTCTAAGAGTCTCCAATCGTAGAATCCTAGGAGATTTCACAAGCTCCAAGGACATTAATTACATCATAGAAACCTAAGAGACTTCACATATTACAAGGATATTAACTACAACATAGAATCCTAGGAGACTCTCCACATGTTACAAGGACATTAAATATTTTAACACATTCTACAAGGAGGTGGAATCCTAAGAGACTCCTCTTCAACGTGCTGGTGAAGGATTTATATTTTAACAGGAAGTGACGTGAATAGGGGGAGGCAAGCCTAGGAAGCGCCTAAGCACGCATATCTTCCTTCTTCTCCGGGAAGCAAGACGACGGTGCAAAAGGCAGTGGCGCAAGGGACAACGGTGATGGCGACAGTCAACAACGCAAGAGTGACGGCGCAAGAGCAATGCCGCAAGAGTGGCTGCGATGGCGATGGCGCAAAGGGTGACACCGGCGGTGGCAGAAACAGCGACGGTGGTATTGGGTATAGTGGCGGCGGTGGCAGCGGCAGCGGCGGCTGCAGTGGTGGCGGTGGTAGCGGTGAGAGATATTAGGGTTGGAACTTCACAACCCCTAAAAATTTCCCAAACTCGTCGGCTCTGATACCATGTAGAAACACGAACAAGAAGAGGAAGAGAAACAACGATCACGATGTAACGTGGAAAACCCTCAACAAGAGGGAAAAAACCACGAATGAGGAGGAGTCGGTGCCCACTAGCCGCCAGACTCTCTCTCTCCTTAGTCTTTCATTCACACCTTAAGGATTAGGGTTACACAACTTAAATAATGCCCAACAAGGGCTACAAGCTGGATCGGATACGGATCCGGACCCGGTCCCGAGACCCATCTAACATACTTCAACACCCGTATAGGTACAGCCATCAGCAATGTGAAGCCCTAGAAAAACTGGTGCAAGAAATGCTCACAGAGGGCAACATACAACCTAATAACAGCCCTTTTGCTCGCCTGCCTTGCTGGTGAAGAAAAAAGATGGGAATTGGCACTTTTGCCTCGACTACAGGTCCTTGAACGCAGTAGTAACAGCCCTTTTGCATCGCCCGCCTTGCTGGTGAAGAAAAAAGATGGGAATTGGCACTTTTGCCTCGACTATAGGGCCTTGAACGCAGTCACGGTGAAGGACAGGTACCCTGTACCAGTCATCGACGATCTTTCAGATGAACTTCACGGAGCTGCTTTCTTTTTGAAGCTGGACCTGCATGCCAGATACCACCAAATTCGAGTGGCAGAAGAAGACATTCTGAAGACTGCATTCCACATGCACAGCGGCCATTATGAATTTAAGGTTATGCCATTTGGGCTAACCAATGCTTCAACGACTTTTCACTTTTCAGTCATTGATGAATGACATCTTCCGCTCATTTTTTTTAAGACATCTTAGTGTTTAGTGCAGAGGAAGAGTCACACTTCCAGCATCTACGAGTGGTTCTCACGACACTACAGCAGCACTATCTGCATGTGCAACTATCCAAATGCACCTTTGGAGCTTCCCAAATTACCTACTTGGGGCACATTATCAGTAAAAGCCAAGTAGAGATGGAGACAACAAGATGGAGGCAGTGCGACAGAGGAAACAACCACACTCCATTAAGGAACTGAGATCGTTCTTGGGGTTAGCGTGATATTATCGCAAGTTTATCAAATGGTTTGGGCTTATGGTAGCACCACTCGCTGAGCTGCTCAAAGGGGATAAATTCTGCTGGAACCAAGCAGCAGAGGGTGCTTTTAACGCCCTGAAGCAAGCCATCATGTCTGCCCCAGTCCTGTGCACACCAAATTTCTGTATACGATTCACTGTTGAATCAGATGCTTCCAATCGGGGAGTGGGAGCTGTTCTAAGCCAAGAACAGCATCCGATAGCATTCTTCAGCAGAGCCCTTGGACTTTCATTCTGCAACTGGTCTACCTATGAATGTGAACTAATGGCGATAGTACTAGCAGTGTTCAAGTGGAAGCATTATTTGATGGGCAGGACGTTTGTGGTCTTAACCGGCCATCATAGCCTATGGTTTTGTCTACAGCAACAGTCGCTATCCCCAACTCTACAGAAGTGGATTTGCAAACTGATGGCCTTCGATTTCGAAGTGAAATTTAGAAAGGGGAAGGAAAATATGGTAGCTGATGGGTTGTCGCCATAGTCACAAATAACGTTTTGGGGTTTTAAACGGCGAGATTTTTCTCGGGTATAATACGGTGAGCTTGAAAAAAACGGAAAAAATATGGTAAATTTTTAAAAAGTAAAAAAAAAACCAAAAATGGGGAAAAATAAAATAAGTGAGAAATTAATGAGACAAACATCAAAAGATAAGTAGATTTGCAACAAATAATATATAGAAAATGAAAAAACAAACTGTTTGGCATTAAAAAAAAAAAAGAAAAAAAGTGAAAAAAAAAGCACAAGAAAACTCTTTAAAAACACATTTTTTTTGTTTTTAATGTTTTTTCAAAAACATGTTTTTTTCAAGTTTTAAACAACAATTTAATTTATCGCTTTTTTTTCTTTTCTTTTCTTTTTTTGAAAAAACACGTTTTTTGTGACACTGGTTGTTGCATACATGCGATCACGAGGGAGGAGTCCTCAGTCCTAACCACTATCACCGAGGCCCATTTTAGCCTGTGGGATCAGATCAAGCAGGCCTATCGCACAGCGGATTCAGCACAGCAGGTCAGGAAGAGACTTCAAAACAATTCGCAGAAATGTTATGGGTATAAATGGCTAGATCCATGCATATATTATCAAGGGTGCATCTACATTCCACTAGAAATGGATCTGCCACAACTGTTCATGGACTATTTCCACAATTCTAAGGCTGCAGGCCATAAGGGACTGGAAAAAATGTACAGGCGTAGCAGGGATGAAATGAACTATATTCAAAGTTGTGAAGTCTGCCAGCAAAACAAACATGAAGCAAAGAAGCCCATGGGACTGCTGTAGCCATTACCCATTCCAAGTCAAATCTGGGAAGACATTTCAATGGATTTCATAGAAGGTCTTCCTAATTCCAGGGGTAAGTCGGTGGTCTTGGTGGTGGTCAACCGAGTATCCAAATACGCACATTTCGTAGGGCTGGTCACCCTTTTACAGCCAAATCAGTGGCACAGTCATTCCAAGACTCAGTAGGGAGGTTACATGGCACGCCACACTCCATTGTGAGCGATAGATATTCTCTTTTCTTGAGCGTATTCTGGAAAGGGTATTTCCAACTACAAGGGACAGCACTATAGATGAGCACGGCATACCATCCACAATCAAATGGTCAGACTGAAATCGTTAACAAAAGTTTGGAGACATACCTCCGTTGCTTTGCAGGCCAGCGCATGGACTGAACCTTCTGGGGAAGAACAAAGGGCACAAGCTGTCTCCACGATTTGTGGGCCCTTATCAGATCAAGAAAAGAGTTGGTTCATTCACTAGCCTACGAACTGAAGTTTCCAGAAGAGAGCCTCATACATCCAATCTTCCATGTCTCCAAACTCAAGCCATGCTACAAGGCACCCACAGAAGAAGAAATAGCTCAGGTACCAGCACTGGAGGACACTCCACATTTGATTCCCTACGGAAAATTAGAAATGCGCAGCACACACACAGTAGCTGGAGAAAAGAGGATAGAATGGCTAATCGAATGGTCAAGCTATGACGATCTACCTGCCACCTGGGAACCAGCGGAGGACATTCAGAGGCGATTTCTGGAGTTAGCACCTTGAGGACAAGGTGCTTCGTTGGGGGGATATAGTTGTTACTTGTTAGGCATAGTATCATTAAGGCTTATGTGGGAGCCCGTCAAGTTCAGTCTTCACTCTCCTGTGTTTTGGGTCCTTAGTTATGACTGTGCGAGTCAGTCAGCCTGTAATCGGTCAGGTGGCCTGTCCAGTTATGGAATAGACCCAGCCCACGACATATATATTGTAAGGGGAGTTAACCCTAAAAGGCAATGAAGAATTTGATTCATTAAGACAAAGCTGGGCTCTGTTTCTGGTGTGGGTGAGTGCGAAACAGGAGTTAGCAAGAATGGTGCTACCAGTATGTCACAGTGCTTATATGTTTGCTCCGCTGCAGCAAGCGATTTCTCATAATGAACGTCTGACTTCTTAGCCATATCAGGCTACCAAATCAGTGAAACGGGTTTTTGAAGGTTGTCTTTGTAAATTACTTGGATGGCTAATAGGTATATCTATGATGGAGTATTATCAAAAGGTTGTTGCATGTCATCTGCTTGATATTTATGCTGTGATACTGGTCAAAAAACAAATCTACGTCTTAGGGACCTGTTGCATGTCGTCTGCTTGATATTTCTGCTGTGATATTGGTCAAAAAACAAATCTATGGTTTAGGGACCTGTTGCATGTCATCTGCTTGATATTTCTGCTGTGATATTTTGGACATGGATTTGATTATTAACGTATTCATTTTACTACTTACATATTTATGCAGTTTATTACTTATAGTTGGAAGAATTAGATGACTTGTTATGTGTTGCATAGCTGACTTTGTTAATCAACTCCATTGTGTTTGAACTGTGAATTTATTATTGGAATCACTAGGGAAAACTTGCTCAACAAATAAAATGCATCTTATATCTCATTCAGTCAGTCATTTACAGTGCGAGGCTGTTGGAAGAGTTGCTGACATTATTCAAATTCCAGCTTTCCTGTGTCGTCAGGTTTGAGTTGTGATTTGAGCCTTCAGTTTCTTTTCCATTTTTTCCCTCCCATGTTGAAAATTAGGCTTGCTAGACAATTAGAATAAGAAAAATGTTTGTTTGGGATTACTATTTTTGGCTTCACTGAGGCATTATGTTGCCTGACTAAAGTTGTTAATTTTAATAGACTGATCTTCTTGTTGCTGCTGCCAAAACTGGGAGAATAGTTAACATCAAGAAGGGACAATTCTGCGCTCCTTCTGTAAGTCCCTCTT
This sequence comes from Nymphaea colorata, assembly GCF_008831285.2. Lineage (NCBI taxonomy): Eukaryota > Viridiplantae > Streptophyta > Magnoliopsida > Nymphaeales > Nymphaeaceae > Nymphaea > Nymphaea colorata. The sequence goes on along the minus strand of NC_045151.1, from coordinate 12,042,584 downwards.
TTCACATTTAGTGTTCTTGATATGATTATTTTACTTAGTCTACTTTATTTTTTATGAGCATGGATAACATCCTGGACAGGTGCTTCTTGATGCATGTTTGTCTTGCATCTTGTAAGTTTTATGATTTGGGAAAAGGCATAAAGGAACAAGAGATAAGAAAGTGAAACATATCAAAATTCAAAAATATGGTGGGAAACGTATGTTGGAGCTTCACGAGGATGAGACTGCTATGAGTGACAGGACTATATCTGGATCCTCATTCCTTTGATGAGGTTGTTTATGTGTGGAAAAACCAAAGCTGTTGGAAATATGGAAGCCAAAACAAGGCATTTTAAAAATTTTAGGAAGTGGCAATTGTGGATGTAGGAGAAAATGATAAGTCGAAACAGAAGCCACCTAAGAATGAGACTAGGGAAGAAAAGAAAACTGAGTAGGAAAGTTGAGAATAAAAGAAAGAATAGAACAGAAAAAGTTGCATATAAATATAGATATAGGTAGTTATGTATATATAAAACAGGAAAGAAATGAGAATGAAACAAATAACGGAAAAAGGTTAAACCACAGATACATATTACGTACATACATATGTATACTATTGATAAACTAAAACATGAACATTAGAAGTTTTTATGGTCTTAAATTTGAACCATATAAAGTGTGAAACTTAGAAGCATAGTTGGCAAAAGTGTGAAATGGATTTGGATCAGCTGACTACTGGGTCACGGGTCAATGAGTTGACTCAGCAACTTGGCCTGATTAGGTCATAAATTTTCATAATTTATAGTGTACTTTTACTACAAAATGATGAAAAAGGTTGAACATAGCTATAAAATAATAAGTAGCTATCAAGTAAGTAGAATCAAATTAGTATAGTATATGAATGCAATTACAAAATATAACCAGTAAACAATAGGCATTGGGTTAACTGCTACCTAATAATATTAACAAATTTCCAAGTGAGATCTGTAGTGCAAAAAATCACATTTCGTACAATAAAATATTAGAATTCGTTAATAAAAAATTATTATTAACATAGTATATTTTAAAACTAGAAGTAACTGGATTTATTTTTGAAACTATGATAGTTGGTATCACATTGAATTAAAACCCATAAGTTTAGGGGAAGCATGCAAGATGCATGGGAAAATGTAAAGAGAAACATGAACAAAACAGAGAAGCATAAAAGGAGAAGGCCTGAGCATGAACGTATCATAGAAAGATAAGGAACAGCATGGTTGTTCAACCCAAGGTAGTGCTGAACAAGAGACTCAAAGGAGATGCAGCTGAACTGGTCTCAACAAGTCCTTAGTACATTTGAAGGAGCTAGATGCAACTATGCCAATTCGAATGACAGCATCTGTTTCTAGTGCTTCCACCTGTGGGATTTTGAAGTGCTCCATCTGCTCCAGTGTTTGAACTGGACATGCAATGGCTTGTTGAAGAGCTATGAATGTTTGGTTTTCAAATCTGTTGTGTTTGTTTTGGAACAAGGCATGTAAAACCCAGATCTAGCAAGACCAAGCAGGTCCAAAGTGCTAAAATAGGCTTTGTCAATCTGGCCTGATGAATCCTCAATATCTAGACCTCTCGAACTCAATTATAGGCTAAATTATAAGGAATCAAAATTTCAAGTAAACTGAATAAGTTCTGCTAGGTTTAGTCAATGTCAGTGAATTGGCAGCAATGAATAGGTAGATCAGATAAATATAAGAAACCTATCTGACTTCAGGTGAAGGGCTTTTCTAGGATGGAGGTTGATAAACTTGAACTAAGGTCTTTTTACTAAATTGGTCTCAGATGGAGTGGTTTCTTTGGAATTAACAATGGGCAGCAACAGCTCTAGGTGTTGGCTGTAAGCTAAGAGCCAATCTTTCAAAATGACAAAGCGATCTTGACAAAACCTCAATATCTGATCACTCAAAGCTCACAAAATGTACAAGAATGCACAAAAATAAAAGAAACAATTCTTATTAGAATATGACAAAGAGCCTTAAAGCTCAATATAATACAAGTATTACCCCTATATTTACAAAAGAGAAGATAGAACTTTTACAGGAGAGTGGAGGGGGAAAGGAGCTAGCCATTGGGAGCCAGTCGAAAAACATGTTTTGCCAAAGACAAGAGGGAAACAAAATAAGAAGAAAACCTTATATGTGTGTGTGTTTTTGTGTGTGTGTACACACATGAAAATACTTTAACAGTGGCTCCAAATGAGCTTGGAGTATCTGCTGCTACCTTCACAGATGATTTTGTTTAACATATTCAATTGCTAAGTTGAATAGTTGATCAAATATTGAAGAGAAAGAGAGAGAGGGAGAGAAAAAAATATTTAGAGTGACAGAGGATGTGAGGAGAGGATTATAAGAACCGGGGGAAGACAAATGCAATTAGAGGAGAGAGAAGAAAGTTAGGATATAGTTAGGGGAAAGTTGAATCGGTGAACTAACTCTTCTAACAGGCAATTAAATTATTAGTGGCAAACAAATTAATTTGTCAACTCCAGAAACTAGGAGTAGCTCCAAAGTGGTGCACCAGCTGGGGCTGACAAGGATGACTCTGCCCATATGGTCAAAAGTCTTAGCCTTGACTGGCCAGCCACAATGTACCCACTCTGCTGAAAGGGATTCTACTTTGGAAGAAGCGGAGCCTCTAGCTCCAATGTTGAATTCATGCATGTTTTATGTTATAGTGAAATTTCTGATACTGATAGTTTACCAAGTTGGGAAACAGATTGTCAGAACAATGCTTAGTGATAGAAATCTAGCACCAATATCTGAAACCAGAAAACAGCACTTACGCAGGAAGATAGAGAGAGAGAGAATGAAAACAAGAAGAAGTTGAGGAGAAGAAGCCGTGACCAGGATGGTCTGCCCAGGCCCTATTTATAATTTCAATTTCAGAATTCGAAGAGTCTCCAATCGTGGAATCCTAGGAGACTCTTTACATAGTACAATGACATTAAATACCTCAACACATTCTACAAGAACGTAGAATCCTAAGAGACTCTTCACATATTACAATGACATTAACTACCTCAACACATTCTACAAGAACGTAGAATCCTAAGAGACTTCACATATTACAAGGACTTTGAACATCGTGAGAATGTGCTGGATTTTAACACCCTCCCTCAAGTTGTGCATGGTTTTGAACCATGAACAGCTTGCTCTTCAAAAACCAGAAACGATACTTTGTTAATCCTTTAGTAAATATGTCAGCAGCTTGTTCATTAGTTCCAACAAAGCCTGGTTCTATCTCCTTATTCTCCACCTTCTGCCTGATAAACTGGTCAATCTCAATGTGTTTTGTTCGGCCATGTTGTATAGGATTGAAAGCAATGTTGATGGCGCTTTGGTTGTCACACATTAGTACTGAACTTTTAATTTTTTCTCCTATATCTTCTAGCAAGTGTCAAATTCAAGTCACTTCTGGCGTCCCTGCAGTCATACATCTGTATTCAGCTTCTGTGCTTGATCTTGCAACTGCTCTTTGTTTTCTACTACTCCAAGATACCAAATTTTTGCCTATAAAGATGCAAAAACAAGAGATAGATCTTCTTTCGTCTGGATCTCCAGCCCAATCAGCGTCAGTATATGTGATTAATTCATGATCAGCAGCTTCATTTCCACATTTACAATACACTAATCCATCTCCAACGGTTCCCTTGAGATACCTTAGTATCCTTTTAACTGCATTCATATGTATGTCCCTTGGTGCATGCATAAATTGAGACACTTGATTTACCGCATAGGTAGTATCAAGTCTGGTAAATGTTAAATATTGCAAGGCACCAACAATGCTGCGATATTTGGTGGGGTCTTCATATGTTTCCCCATCATTTATACTCATCCTTTGGTTCAGAACACTCGGTGTTTCAGCAGGCTGACAATCTTTCATGCATGTTCTGTCCAATAGGTCAAGAGCATATTTTTGTTGTGTCAAGGTAAGATGATCTCCTTGCCTGTCAATTTCAACCCCAAGAAAATATCACAGGCTTCCAAGGTCTTTCATCTTAAAGTTTCTCATTAACAAACCCTTTATCTCATCAAAGTGTTTTTCTGAGCTCCCTGTAATGATGATGTTGTCAACATATATAAGGAGGAGGGTAATAACATTTTCTTTTTTGAAAATGAAAAGGGAATGGTCGAGAGGACTGTTTTGAAATCTGTATTCCCTAATTTTGTTTGAAAAACTATCAAACCATGACCGCGATGCTTGCTTAAGTCCATACAGAGATTTTTTTAGTTTGCAAACCCATTCGCTAGAGTCCTTTTCAACAAAGTCAAGAGGTTGCTCCATGAAAACTTCTTCCTTCAAGTTACCATGAAGGAAGGCATTCTTAACGTCTAATTGATTTAGCTTCCACCCATATTTAACAGCAAAGGATATAATTATGCGAATGGTTCCCATTTTGATTACGGGACTGAACGTCTCATCATAATCATGCCCAAACTGTTGAGTAAACCCTTTTGCTACTAACCTTGCTTTGTGTCTTTCTATGCTGCTGTCAGGTTTGTATTTGATTTTGTATACCCACTTGGAGCCCACTATGTTCTTTCCGTGTGGTCTTGGAACGATCTCCCATGTTCCACATTCATGCAAGACATCCATTTATTCTCTCATAGCCTTTCTCCAATAATGTGATTTAGATGCTTGATCAAATGAAGTAGGTTCTTCTTCCTTGCCAACTTTTGCCATGAATAACTGAAAGTCAAGTGATAAAGAATCATAGCTAACCCACCTATGAATAGGATGGCGAATGCGTTGGGATCTTCTAAGGTGGGGCATGTTGTCTTCTTCATTGTGAGCATCTTTGTCCCTTAGTCGTCGACTGTAGGTGAGACCCGAAAACCGATGTGAATTGTTGCTGTGTTCTTCATTATTGCTTTCGTGATGGCTTGATGATTGTGTTGGACTCTCTTGATTTTCACTTTGGGCCACATCCGATGACTGTATTAATCTCTCTTGATCTTCACCCTGAGACACATCATTTTCTGAAACAGGATCTGCATTGAATAACTGTGTACTGGTCCAGGGATCATAAGATTCAAGAGTCATAAGCATTTCATTAGAGTCATCAAAACTATGTTCATCAAAAATAACATTTCTTGAAGTCTTGATGCATTTAGTTGTTGGGTCATAGCATCGAAAACCTTTATATTCATCAGCATATCCAACGAATATACATTAAATAGCTTTGTCTTGAAACTTGTTCCTCAAGGCAGCATCAATGTGAACATAGCATACAGAGCCAAAAACCTTCAATTTCTTATAATCAGGTTGTTTGCCTAAGAGTGTGAAATATGGCGATTTAGACATCAAGAGTTTCATAGGCAAACAATTTATTACGTATACAGCTGTAAGGAAGGCTTCAGTCCATAAGGAAATGGGCACATTCGTATCATGCGTCATGCTCATGGCGCTTTCAACTATATGTCGATGTTTTCGCTCAACTACACCATTTTGTTGTGGTGTATAAGGGCAAGAGATTTGAATAGTTATCCCTTTTTCACATAGGAATTCAATAAAATCAAGTGAGGAATATTCTCCCCCACCATCACATTGAAAATGCACCACATTGTATGAAAATTTGGTTTGAATCATGACATAGAAGTTCCGAAATATGTGGAGTACTTCTGATTTGTGTTTCATGAAGTAAATCCACGTGAAACGTGAGTAAGAGTCAATGAATAAGACATAATATCGTGAACCAGACATGGAATCAATAGGGTCTGGCCCCCAAACATCAGAAAAAATAATTTCAAAAGGTTTGGAAGCCCTTTGATTTATATTATGGAAGGGTAAAACATGACTCTTACAAAGTTCACAACTTGAACATTTTTTGACACTTGGAGTAAGAGGTAAACTTGATCTTGGAATGAGACTATTTGTGACAAGTTTTTCAATAAAATGTCGGCCACAATATCTCAGCCGATTATGCCATAGATCATGCTCCAAAAATTGGTCAGAGCCCCTTACTTTTGATTGAAAATGGTAAGAACTTGGAGCTGGTGACGCATTATGAGAAAGAGAAAATGTCTTCAATCCTATACCAAAGGTGGACGAATCCTTAGGTAGACATTCCTTGAGGACATACATATTCCCTTGACGCTCCCCTTTAGCGAACATTTTCTTCGTTTGGAGGTCCTTGACATAGACAGAAGATGGTGTGAATTCAACAGAAGAGTTTGTATCATCAATGAGTTTAGAAATGGATATGATGTTCTTTTTGATATTGGGAGCAAGAACAACATTAGGCAATGATAGAGAGGAAGATGACAATGGAATATGTGCATTTCCAATATGTGTAATGGGATGAGATTTTCCATCACCTGTTATAATGCAATTTCTACCATAATGAGGGGATAAGTTAGTCAATTTACCTGCATTCCCTATCACATGAGTAGCTGCACCTGAATCCAAGAACCATTCTCCCTGCTCATTTTGCTTTATAGTCATCTTTGAGAATGCGGCCATCACATATCTTCGCCGGTGGATTTTGGATTTTGTCCTCCTTCTTTGTTATCATGTCTTACCCCTTTATTTTTATTTTGAGGATTAAACCAGCATTGTGCCTTCATGTGCCCTTTCTTGTTACATTGAAAAGAAACTGGTAACTTTCTTGAAGTATTCAATTGAGGCATACCTTGGTTATTTGGTGTCGGTAGAATGCCGCGACCACCTTGATTAGAGTTCCCATGGTTCTGACCAAATTTTACATTCATGGCCAACACATTTTGGGAGATCCCTTGATCAGTCCTTTCAATGACTCTTTTCATATTCATTTCGTGTTGGAGAAGTTTACCTTGTAATTCGTTGAAGGAAGGTAGAACAAGGAGCACCTCAAGAGCTGTAATAAAAGCATGATAATCATGCCCAAGTCCACTTAAAGTTTGCTGCACTTTCTCCTTATCAGAAATGTTATTCCTTGAGGCAGCAAATTGGTCTGCGACAACCTTAATGCGTCCCAAATAATCTATGATAGATGTTGAACCTTTGTTCAAATTCTGAAATTCTTTCTTTAAGTACATAATCCGAGCTTCTGATATTTGGGAAAAGGTATCAGCAAGGGTTTCCCATAATTCTTCTGCAGTACAGTCATCAGAAACTGAAAGTAACACTTGTTGAGATAGCGTAGATAAAATATATGCAACAAGACTTTGGTCACGTCTCATCCACACAACATGTTCAAGGTTGCTAATTTCTTGAACAGCAATGACCTCTCCTGCCTCATTCTTTATTTCCTGCAGAACAGATATTGGTGGAGCCCTTGTTGAACCATCGAGATGTCCAAAGAGTCCTTGACTTCTTATAAAAGGCATGATCTGCCTTTTCCAGGTTAGATAATTCTCATGGTTGAGTTTTTCGGTAATAAGGTGAGGAAGAAAATTTGAGGACATACCAGAATGCGAAAGGTTTTCCATGACAGCAGAAAAGAAGGGTATACAGGTAGAAGATGAGAGGGAAAGAAGACACGATATAATAAGATGTGTCCTTAGGTAAGCAAGAAGAAAAAGGAACAAGAATTACGTAAGAGAAAAGTAAATTCAAGATAGAGACAAGATAAGAAAAGAGTTCTAACTAGATCAGACCTGTTTGGGCATTTTGTTAGGTAGAGATAACGTAACCTGGCTCTGATACCATGATAGAAATCTAGCACCAATATCTGAAACCAGAAAACAGCACTCACGCAGGAAGATAGAGAGAGAATGAAAACAAGAAGAAGCCGTGACCAGGATGGTCTGCCCAGGCCCTATTTATAATTTCAATTTCAGAATTCGAAGAGTCTCCAATCGTAGAATCCTAGGGGACTCTTCACATTGTACAATGACATTAAATACCTCAATACATTCTACAAGAACGTAGAATCCTAAGAGACTCTTCACATATTACAATGACATTAACTACCTCAACACATTCTACAAGAATGTAGAATTCTAAGAGACTTCACATATTACAAGGACTTTGAACATCGTGAGAATGTGCTGGATTTTAACACTTAGTGTCATCATTCCTCTCAGTTGAAAGTGAATGTCTTGAACTAGGCAGCTTCATATAAGGCCAAACTTGGGGGCTTGGAGGAAAATATTGAGAAATATTCTAGTGAAGTTCCTGGGCAAATGGATTGGTGTGGCCAAGGAATTTGGCGCATTTTACATGGTTCCCATCATATTTTGAACATCTGAAGTTTCCCCAGTTTAGAGGAGAGCTTCCTATCCTATACTAAGGCTTTTACTTCTTTCAAATGTGAGTCACATCTAAATTCACAAATTTTGTTCTAGTCATGTTAACACACCACAAAGACATACATGCAAGGGTGCCACATTGACATCAACATGGGAGGACATAAGTGAAAATATTGGTGCACTATTCAACCTGACTTGGTCAGATTTCCCATGTTTATTTTTGTCCAAAATTGGACCAAATTTGACCCACATAAAAAGCATTTTGGTGTACATTGTAGCTTATAAAACAGAACATTTATCTTTAAAAATTTTAGTTGTGACTTCTTTATCCGATTCGGCTTTGGTTTTACAGTTCTTGTTTGCAAATATGCTTGGCACTTCTGTGAACTGTTGTGGCTGCTTGGACTTTTGACAAAGGAAACCCCTGCCATGGCAGTCGTCTAGGCAACAATGAAACCCTGAAAGCTTATAAATGGTGACTAAACTGGTTTTAACTTTTAAGTGAAAAACCAAGTCGCAGAGATGTATGAATCACTGATATTGCGATGTTTCATTATAATTCATGTCAGACAAGATGCGAGCTATCTCCACTCGGCTCAGTGACCCCGTGATCCAAATGATCCAGACCCAATTCCTTTAAAAATTGAGTGTGTATGGGTCAGACCATAAATCATGACCCAATTCGACTCGGGTAACCCCTGATTTAAATTCTCGGGATTGCCAACTACAGTATGGGATCAATCCTCTCTCCCACCACTTTATGTAATACAAGACACACAGATACTCACAAACAGCATACACATATAACGCCACAAGCTTAATCATGCCAACAGCTTGAGATTTCAGTGTTGAGGGGAACTTATTTAGACCAAGCTTGGCTCTGCTCGGCTTGCATTTGCTTGTGCATGTGACATCAACAGTGAGAAAGTGTGTACAAGGTTCCTTTTTCTAATCCTTTTCCTTATGCTCAATTTAGATGCTTATGGTGTTACTTATATGAACTGATGTACAATTATATGTGGACTTTTGGTAGGTCATGGTAAACTCTGCAGAGAAAATCAGACTGGCTGGAAATGAGAATGTAATGGTTTGTGAGAGAGGCACCATGTTTGGTTACAGTAAGTTGTTTATATTTGTAGATTCTAGCTGAAATACGAAACAGATTTGCAAACATCTGGGTAAATAAGGAGAGATTATGTATTTGTATCATGCCACTGTAATATCTATGAAATTTTCTCCAAGCTCTATTCACAAATAATTGCAACTTGTCATTTTTTGTTTTGTCATATTTGAAAATTTCCAGGAACTCTGTAGAAAAAAACTTGTTCAGTTCAGTGTTCTTTATTCTCCTAAAAAATCTACTGATATTGTTGCAGAGCACTACTCGTGGCTTTGTGATGATCTATATATAACATGCCTAGTGCACCTTTTTGTATGTTCATCTGTCCACATATAAACATGATTTTCTGTTTCGATTCATAATCCAAAATCATGTAACAGATGATCTGATTGTTGATCCCCGTAACTTGGAGTGGATGAGAGAGGCAAATTGTCCTGTTGTAAGTCTTTTCTAGCACTTTGTTTTTTACTATCTTGTAATTGTTTATACATGAATCATTCTCAGCACCAAGTATCCATGGAACCATTTCTGTGGACCACATTCAGTGGAAAGGAAGAAACTTTGTGAACCACCAATGTATTCTAATGTAGATTCCAGATGTTTGGGGCATTTTGTGGTCATGTTTAGGTGGGAGCTTTTTGAAATCTTTCTCAGTTTTATTGTCAAATTATTTAGTTCTTAGATCCCCAAGATTTGTGTATTTAAGAGAAAATATGCAATGCTATTTTACAGAGGGAATACAGCTCTTTTTTGGAAATTGAAATATCTGACATTTCCATTTCTCAAGAAAGTGACAATTTCTGCAGGATTTTCTTAAGGTGCCCCAATATATTGAACTAATTTGAAATGTTGGTAGAATCTAGCTGCAGTTCTTCATAACAGCAAAGTAGTTTCTAATTTGGTTCTCACCCCAAACTTCTATCTCTTCCCATTGAACTGCTGTTGCCTGTTGGTCTTCCTTAAACCAGCTTTGTAGACAGAATAGAAAAGGATCTGGGGTACATGTTGCAAAAATTCACTTTTTTTCGACTGTTGCTTCATAGGTTGAGGATATTATTAGAACCAGGCTTGAGAAAAAAACAAATAATAACAACTAAAGGAATTTCTTGCTATCAGGTGTTGCCCCCTAAGATGAATATACAATTGTTAGAAATGGGCACAGAAAAGTTGTGTGGTCCCTACACAAGACCTGAAAACTCATGAAACCTTAAATGGAAATGAGAAAGACAGGGAAATGTTAATCCATCTATGAACTTAATGGACTTACAGTTATATAAAAATGATACCTTTTCTTACACACTTGTTTTCATGGTTAGAAGTTAAAACAGAGATATTAAGTAAGATACAAAGTCTTGGAGAAGGCAGAGACTTGGCAGCAGTCTACAAATGAAGTTTTGATGTCAAAGTATGGTGACAAGGTGTACCTCTTAACAAAATGGAACATATGTTGATGAAAAAGTTTTGCCTGTTTCATGGCAGTTAATTTGGAAAATTTGTTGTATATAAAATGCATCCTTGCCCATATCTGTATTTTTTACTTAGTTCTAACTAATGAGTAACACTATATAGGTTGCAAGAATTAAGAAGGGTTGACTAATGTATTGTTTGAAAGTCATGAACTAACCAAGGACATGGAAAGTTCTTCTGTCATACTAAATTTACTGAGATTAGTGCATCCAATCATTTGTTGGCTATTCTCTTGAGGATGACCTTCTCCCTTAGCTCCTTACCAGTCTCAGCCTCTCTTGCTCACTATTTAGTTGTTAATAATTGTCTCCTCTATTCCATAATATTCTTTTACTGTTCTTTAATTGTATGTTTATGAATATTTGTTGATGTACGTACTTTTATCATTGTCTGCAAGAAGTAGCTCCCCTTGGTCCTTCAGTGCCTTCACTCCTCATATTGGCAATATCTATGAAATGCCTAGAAACCCATTAGTGACAGTAATATCTTTTGGGCTGTAAGGAAACTTGGTCCGCATGCCTCTTTTCATGCTAGCGGGGATCTAAATTTTGATAGAAAGTATGATTTTTCCATTTGGCTATGCTTACTTGATCTTGTTGGCTTTTCAAGAATCTAACTGATAATTTGCTTCTATTGAAGGTTGCAGATGTTACTCATTCGCTACAGCAGCCTGCTGGCAGAAAGGTTTGGTCCCATTGCAAGTCATCAATTTTTTTAGTGTATACGCCAATTATTTTTGCTCTGTTTGCATGAAAATACAAATCCCATGAAAATATCAAGATCGTTCAGCTGGTATATTAATATTATTATAGGAGAGATACCAACCCATCAACCAAGAACTTAAAACAGTAGGCATGCCTTTCTATTTTTCCACGAGAAGTCATGGCATAATCTTGATTAGCCTTAGAGAAGGTGACATCTATGAATCTTTTGATCTAGAAATTCAGAGAAGACGACATTTATGAATCTGTGGATCCAGAAATTCCTGTCACCATCTCCTGCTGTCTGTATGAAATCATGATGCCCTGGGAAATAAAAGGAAAAAAATTTTGAAGAACATTTTGGTGTTCTACATGAAGGCATGACTACATGTGTTTTTCCAGCAAGCAAAGCAGCAAATTTCTCAAAGTTAATCAGCTCTACTGATGATCATATTCACGTCTTCTTGAGAGATGCTTTAGCATTGGGTTTTAGTTTCTCTACAGCTAATTCTTCCTCTGCATGATGGCCCTTCTAAAAACTTATACTGCTTCTAGACATAAGCATTAGTTTCTAGTGGCCAAGACCTTTTTGCTCTTGTTATTACATGTTACTGAAGGTTTACAAAACTACATACTGTTTTGTCAGCTTGAAGGTGGTGGTGTTGCCAGTGGAGGTCTCCGTGAACTTATACCATGTATTGCAAGAACATGTGTTGCAGTTGGGGTGGATGGGATATTTATGGAGGTAAAGGTTTTACTTTGATCACCGTGTTGACAATGAAATGAATATGGACATATGTAGTCAAAATTTTGTGTGCTTTGTTGAACTGGGAGATGTTTGTGAAAATTTTGCTGCACTACCATTTTATATCTTTGTGAGGTTGAGCAGAAAGCACTACAGTCTGACACTATAAAAGATATTAGTGCTTTCAAAAGGTTATCTTGCATAAATTTAAGGGATTTTGCTAGACAACAAATGCATCCAAGGTGTGCAGGAGCGTGTATGAGCCAAAAAGTACTACAGATTGTCATTTAAAAGATACTAATATTTTCATAAGATTAAACCTACCTAAATTTAAGTGGTTTTACTAGATGGCAAATGCATCCAAGGTTTACAGTGTATATTTGGTAGGCTAAGCCACATGGTTACAGGTACATGTACAGAGACATGGGTACAGGCACGGCAACATTAGAAAATGTGGGTACAGGAGTACAACAGGATATATATATATTTATATATGCAAAATAACACAAAAAAATCCAAAATGAAAACAACATTTAAATAAACGAATGATATAAATAAAAACATCAAACAGAATGAAAACTGAGTTGGAAAAAAATTAAGTAAAATTACACAGTTATGATCAGTTTTGAACTAAAAAGTACCCAAGTATGTCCAACTAACCACTTTGGGTGTAAGTACGGCAACCCAGGTACGTGGACCTCATTGAAATATCCATGTGACTTAGTTTGTACTTTGTAGGTAAAAATGTTTTCGTTCTTTTGGAAACTTTTAAAATTTTCAAAAATCATAGGATAAGAATGCACGATATTATCTGTGCCTCTTTTATTATCATGTAATTTTTGGCTTGTATCTCAGTTTATGCAGTACAGCAGTGCACCTTTTGTCGGTAAAAAAAATATTTTTTTAATTTTTCAAGAGAGCAAACATTTCTTGAAGTTAGAGCACAGTAATTCATGGAATAAGGCTGCAGCCTTTTGTGGTTATCAGCATGTAAAATTTAGTTTGCTTCTTGGTTTATGTAAGTTTAGTATGTTTCCCAGTCTCAGAAAAATAAAGCTGTCCTTGGCTGTAATCCTAACAGTTTCCTCCTTGTGGACCAGGTCCATGATGATCCTCTGAATGCTCCTGTTGATGGGCCAACACAATGGGTAAGCCTTATCTACTGGCTGTTCTAATTAAGTAACTCTTTGGACAGAACTTTCTCATCTTCCAGGTAATTATGTAAACTTTTCATCTATTTTTCCTTTTTAGCCCTTACGCCATCTGGAGGAGCTATTAGAAGAGCTCATAGCAATAGCGGTGAGTTTCCCAACTACTGAATATAAAATGACAATTTCTGCTTTTCTTTTATAATAGTAACCAAGATATTTTCTTACCTTTTCCTTTCTTGTGTAACTAAAGAGGGTCAGCAAAGGGAAGCAGAAGATTAAAATTGATCTCACACCATATCGCGAGTTTTGAGGACTCTAGAGGGCTGTAAAAGAAGGGCCAGTTTAAGGCAATTCTATTATTGGAGGGTCTTTTTTGCATATGTTTTGAGCTTCAACAAATTCTTTGTTTTTTCAGCCTTAATCTCATATAAAACTGTTGTACGAACTCTGCTGGATTTGCAAATTTCTTTTTCACTTATTTATATTTAAAAATGATGTTCTCTCTTTTCATTGTGTATTGTTTGGTAGGATTAAGTTATATTTTGTATAAAGGAAATAGAATGACCACTGTAAGGAATGTGATGCATAAAACAGGAGAAGAGTTCATGGTAGTCATCCCAAGAAGGAAATTTACAGAGGAAAACATGGGAATGAACAATCAGCCAAACAAAACTGAGCAAAGTTAATTATGAAGTTGCCTGTACTTGGAAACTTGAGCTGCTGTAAGTTGAGCATGGGAGACCAGCTTTCCACTGCTCATTACAATGGAAGTAACTATGAAACTGCGTTTTCTTCAATCAGATGCTTAACTACTATATAACTGTAACTAAGTAGAAAATACCAAGGCAAATTTAGCTTACTTGCAAGCTGTAATTTTAAAGGTGTCAACAGGTATAGCTGGATGTCCCCAATGTGAAAGCAAGACACGCATTTTAGGAAACTCGCACCAATCATTAAACCATTGAGGCAAAAAGACTTGGCATATAGCACCAATCAAATTTCTTCAACTCCATTGTACTGGATACGAAAGACATGGAATGCACCTCCAAACTAAAGAAGCATAAAAATGTCAATTCTCTACCTGGTCAGTTGTCCAGTCGAGCTCCTTAATCAGGTAGACACTATTCTTGCACCCTGCCAGAGCCTGGATCAAATTCTTTTAAACAAAATCAGATCTCTGGATTATATTCAATAAAGAAAAAAATCCAAAAATAAAAAAGTCACGACTCAAGATAAAAGTACTCAATATTGTCTGAACGGCGGAAAAGAACACCTCGCAGCTTTTTTTCTTTTTTCTTCCGTTGAACGAGAACACCACAGAGCTTGTTTCCTTCTATGTCAAATTAGACCGTTAGATTAAATAAATGAAGACCCATATTTGTGGTGTGAAAACCCCTGAGGTATTGTGCTCTTTATTTTCACCCTTGATTTGGTCCCGACTCAGAATTGGTGCAGCAATCTCTGAGTTCAGTCCTTGAAACGCAATATTCGGCCATAAATTCATGCTAGTCAAATGGACCAAAATAATTCTCGGAGGATGGCAATGAATTTGTTTGCCATAAACCAGGGCATAAGAAGGACATAAAAAGCTTGTAGCTCTAACTAAAGCCCCACTCCTAACCCTGTGCAGATCCTCTGATACCAATTCCTGAGTCAGTGTTCCTTGAGACGTACCCTAAGCAAAAGTCAACAATACTTACAAAATCAAACAGAATGGTCCTCGATAATGTGCTTCGACTTGACTATTTTTTCTAAAAAAAGGACTTATGGATGAACTTAATGAAGTGAGTAACATAATTACAAATTCAAAAGTTCCCTGCATAATGTCAATGGCAACAAGAACCTGACTGCATCTCAAAAGAGAGAGAGAGAGAACAAGATCCTTAAGGATGGTGCCCTCTATGACTCAAACTGAGGATGTGGTTTAATACATACTACTCAAACTGCACGGTGGTGCTACTCAGCATTTAGTAGAGAGAGAGGAAGAGAGAGAGATAGAAGAAAACTGGCAATTGCAACATGGTTTTCACATATTAAAAGATGAAATGTGTATTTATATAAACAATTCATATGATCAACATTCAAAGTTTTTAATATTCAACCTGTTCCTTACAAGACTTTGTTCTTAGCCCAATTCCACGTGAAATATAATAAGATCTACAAAATTGGCCCATCTTCAAACCCCTAAGAAGAACAATAAGAAAAGAGTTATGCCAACCCTAATGCACATAGTTTTCTATCAGTCCTATACTTAAAAACATTAAAATATTTCATTGGGCATTTATCAATTAGTGCCCAAATGTTTGGTTGTTTCTCATTATTGCCATTAACGTCTTGACTGGCACTTTTAACTCATTCACTTTCTCCACATTAGCATCCTATTCATTTATATTTGTGGCTTGATCGGCTTCCAATTCATGTATCTTTTTTCGCTGATTGGCGTTCAATTCATGTATTCTTTCAGCATTTGACTTTTACTTCATGCACCTTACTACATAGAT